>NC_068974.1:26655839-26961374 GCF_016808095.1 Vigna angularis | reverse complement strand
TTTATATTACAAGCCAGAATACACCCATAAACCTCTGCATTATTATAAAATAAAACATCACTCTCAAATTTCAACAACAAACTTAGAAGCTTCGGAACCTATGTAACTATAAAAAAAATATAATTGTCAGTAAAACCAGACTCCCAATCCACAGTATCCTCAGCACAACTGTAGTAAGAGATCCAAATAAACTTAAGCAAACAGCAGTTCTCATTCCCAAAGTATGGGAACACTCAATCACTTATAGAAGAGACCAGGATGATAAACTAAGACTGTTTAGTTAATAAAGAATTTAGGCATAGGAATTTAGAAATGAATATAGAGATATCATAGAAATAGAAAACGAAATGAAAAAGCATAAATCGCAAAACAAAAAATACAATCAAACCATAAAAGATACAAACGTTCATATGCCATGATAAATCAAACCAAATGAAAAATAATTGTCAGTAAAACCAGACTCCCAATCCACAGTATCCTCAGCACAGCTGTAGTAAGAGATCCAACTACAACTCAAGCAAACAGCAGTTCTCATTCCCAAAGTATGGGAACACTCAATCACTTATAGAAGAGACCAGGATGATAAACTAAGACTGTTTAGTTAATAAAGAATTTAGTCATAGGAATTTAGAAATGAATATAGAGACATCATAGAAATAGAAAACCAAATGAAAAAGCATAAATTGAAAAACAAAAATACAATCAAACCATAAAAGATACAAACGTACATATGCCATGATAAATTCTTACTCCCTCCAGTTCTTATTATAAGACCTTCTAGAAACTCTATATGGTCCTTTTCGTAAGGCACTTTATACTTCCAATGATACATTTAACTTTTTATTACTTATTCATCCTTATTAAATGTTTTAGGTATGTATTTTTGGGTTTGTCTGCAATGATGAGAGCTTATAATTCACGTACTTTCCAATGAAATATTACTTGGACCATTTTCAATTCCTAAAGATTGTGCCATTTTCTGCTTAAACTTCCATTCATTTATAGGTCACTCAACTAACTATCCAGTTCTCGTTCATGTAAGCTTTGATAAGCTATGTTCTCACAAAACATTCTCATTCACATATCATTGCACTCTTGCTTTGAAAAATCTGATTACAGAATTAGAATTTCCAATCTAGTGGGAGAAGTTATAAAGAGAACTTATCAATTCCTGATTAACAATCTCAATGTCTATTCAGATGATTTTGGTTCTGTAAAAAACAAAAAATCTCAATGTCTCAATGCCTTAGTAAAAATATCGGAATAAACATATGGTTGATCGTTAGGCTTCCCATGCACGACTCTCTTACGCTATAAAATCTCTGTACATCACCCAGTGTTCCAAGCAAAATGTGCAATTATTATGAAAATTAATGTTTTTTAATTCATATACAAAACTTAAACGTTGATTATTAAGGGTGAAATAGGCAAGCCAGTACTATCAAAATTAACTAACTTGCCTATTTTTTTACCACGTAATTTGGTTAATGGTGCCTTATAATAACGACAGGAGGGAGTGTTTTTCTCTATAATAACTTGCCTATTATGAACTCAATTGAATTTTCTCTATATAAACCAAGCCCTATTTGCATTACCTTGCTGAACTGGTGAGATATAGGCAAGTTCTTTTAAAATTTGTTTTGTCAACATGTGCACTCAACATGCCAAGGTCTTCAACCTAACATTAAAATGCAATACAAAAAGAGATTTAGTTTACGGGAAAAAGTAGCTAAGCTAGGCAACAGCCTAAAAGGATCAGGAATAATACCTCCATCAAAAGATCCACAGCTTCAGGTTCAGCATTATGCTGCAGGAAATTTAAAATTAATTAAAATAAACAAATAAATAAACAATATTCTTCCATTAACATATCTAATTGTATCTATATTCCATAGAGTCTACAATTTTTTGAATAAAATGAATGCATTACACTGTACCTTCATGTGAAAAGCAACTATTTGTTGCACGAGTTCCATGAGATCATCTATGGGAGTCTCTTCACTCTGTAAAAGCATTTCATATCAAACAGAAACAGAAAACAATTAGATAAATTTTAATAGTTCACACCAGTCATCTTAAATACAGATCATGGGGAGCCAAGGGATGATAAACTACTTCATTGTACAAACATCTAGACTACGGTTGACGGCATATAAAGTAAATTATTAAATCAAATAGAGAAGGTGATTCATGCTAACTCATTGGAGTAATTTAAATATCAAAATTTAAAGTAGCCAAATATTCAACCTGCCGTTTGGCATATTCTTGTGCAATCTCTCCGGCCAGATTCCTGATAAAAATACATAAATAGTAAGATTAATGATAACTCTTCAGTCAGACTTCAATCACTAGAATTGTAACTTTTCTAGTAATTATCTTCGATAATGATAACAAAAAGTCCCAAACATTATTCTCACCTAACATACTCATGGCCCCAGGAACCAATATCGCCCTCTGAACCTAGTAATCTATACTTGAGGCTTTCCTGACAGAGCCATAGGAAATAATCAATACAAAAACCGATTTATAAAGGCCCAAAAAGGCATCTAAATGAAAGGACACCACGATGCTGGAACACAACCAAACCAAGACAACCACGAAATATATTTTCAATTCCTAACAAAGCAACTAACTTACTCGTTCTCCTTCGGCAGACATTGTGAGCGCCAAAACCGACAATATATCTGCAAGGTACTTCTGCATTGAGGAACGATAACTAGGTTAACCAACACTACAAAAACCATACTACTACTATCCCGTACTAAGGTAGCACCACATCCATAACAGTACCTTCAAATCAGACTCCGCCATAGTTTCATAATACGTCTTAAGAGTTCCATAATGCGGGCGAAGAAACTTCAAGGGTTTAGGAACGGAAGTCATAGAGCTCGTGGAAGTTCGAATTTCTTGCCTACAACAAAACCACGCATTTCAATTCTAAATACGCAATCAATTCTTCTTAATAAAAAAA
Source organism: Vigna angularis (assembly GCF_016808095.1). Classification (NCBI taxonomy): domain Eukaryota; kingdom Viridiplantae; phylum Streptophyta; class Magnoliopsida; order Fabales; family Fabaceae; genus Vigna; species Vigna angularis. The sequence continues at coordinate 26,958,403 of NC_068974.1, read as the reverse complement.
AGGTAAAAATCCTCTTCCAAATAAAAATTTGTTCTTTAGAGCATATTACTAGGTTTACCTCATGCTCTCGAGTGCAACCTTTTGCAATCCCGGGTCGGCATCTTGAACCCTCTCCACGTAAAGGTCTAGCTGCTGCTTCAACGCCAAATCCTCATCGGACTGCACAAATTGCCACATCGATTTTCATTTCTAACTTACAAGAAATAGCCTAACAGGCATTAGAGTTAAGAAAGTAGTGGAATTTTGATGCATGGCTTTTGAACTTACTAGATCTTCGTTCTCGACCTTCTTCTTTGAAACGGCGTCGTCTTTGACCGCACTGGTGCTGGCGCTGGTGCCGGCGCGGTTAGGATCGGGCGCCATCGAAGAAATTGGAAACCCTAAAAATGACTGAGGAAGGAAAGGGGGTTGAACTTCGACGGAAAAGAGATGAAAATCTCGCGTGCGGGGTGTTGTGGTGCCACAAAATTAAGGAAAGTAGCACTTTGGAGCATATAACAATCGAAGGTTTCTTGCTGCCGAGGATTTTGTCACATTAATGGGCCTTCACCCATTCCGCAAAGGCCCAGCAAGAAACTCATCGATTTCTTAAAAAATTCGACACAGTGTAATTCATTATTTTTTATTATTTTATTAGTATTATTTTCTAATAATAAATAAAATACCAAAGAAAATTTTTTGAGGGGAAACGTAATTAGCATAAATTTGGTGTTGGTTAATGTTGTAAATAAGTGCATAATGCATATTAAATTAGGGATCATTCATTAGCACAAGGATTTTTCTCAAAGTAATTTAACAATATTTAATTGGATTATGTTATTTTAATTTTAATCAGACGATTAGCATGGTTTACTTAGATAAGTAATTATATTATTTTATATAATTATGGTTATATTACTTTTTTTCATATAATTTATTTAAATTAATTTATGTAATATTTTTATTGTAATCAACTCATTACAACAACAAGTATTTTCTACTTTATTTTTTTTTTGTTTATAGTGAATCAAGTTATTATTGGTTAATCCTCTCAACCAGGACTTGAATTTTTTTTTACATTAAGTAACTCTCAACTTTTGTGAGTATTTTTTTATTGCGCAAGAAAACTATATCAACTTGATTTACAAATATGATCATTTATCAAGAAAAACGAATTTTGTTAAAGGATCATTTATAAATATATGATCTAATATTTATTGATCAGAGTGATGGAGGGTGACATTGTGTACTTGCCCGGGGAATCTCCCTATAGAGTGATGGGAAGCAGCACTACACATTGGGGTAATGTGTAACCGCCCGGGGAATCTCTTACATTTATGTAAGAGTGATGGGGGTGACGTGGGGTACTAGTCCGGTGAAGCTCGAGATAATTAAATTGACGTTGTGCGTGCTGGCCCGGGGAATCTCTTTAGGTGAGTGATGGGGGGTATACTTGCACTTGTCCGGGGAAGCTCTTGATTAGAGTGATGGAGGGTGACATTGTGTACTTGCCCGGGGAATCTCCCTATAAAGTGATGGGAAGCAGCACTACACATTGGGGTAATGTGTAACCGCCCGGGGAATCTCTTACATTATGTAAGAGTGATGGGGGTGACGTGGGGTACTAGTCCGGTGAAGCTCATTACAAATTTGATTGGCGTTGTGCTTGCGGGCCCGGAGAATCTCTTTAGGCGAGTGATGAGGGGTATACTTGCACCTTGGGAAGCAGCACTACACATTAGGGTAATGTGTAACGGTCCGGGGAAGCTCTGAAAAGAGTGATGGGAGTGACACTAGTACATATTGGTGTATGTATTTTGATTGATCTGTAATATTGGTGGATGTAGTCTGATTTATTTTGTAATGAATATTGGTGTATGCATTCTAATTTGATATTTTGATACATATTGGTATATGCATATGGTTGAAGCATAATTCGTACTTGGGTATATAGTTTGATCTGGTTAAGGTGTGGACGATAGTATGTTATTATGAGTATATTTATGATGTATATGAATTGTATTTTTGTTAGCTCACCCTTGCTTGTTTGTGCATGTGAATGCGATGATCGTGTAATGTGTGATGTTATACGGGAGCAAATGTTATTGCAGATGTGATGGCTGATGTTTCTGAACATGCATAAAGGATGAAAGAGAGATGGGATAGATGACTGGGAATGTATTTGTTTATATTCGATCCTGACTATTTAAACGTTTTATTTTCGGAATAATCGGTTTGTAATAAATAACGTACTATTTTTCCGTTGAGGTTGAATATTAAAAATTTGAATTTTTACTTACGTGTTTTACGGAAAAATTAGTCAGCGTAACACCAAATTTCGGGGTGTTACACTTGTGGTATCAGAGCAGTGATTCTTTTCCGAAAATAAAATTTTGGGGATTGGGGAGTGAGAAATTCTATCATGCATTCTTGTAATTTTCTTGTTTGTTTATGAAATTGATTGTGTCATTACTATGCGTGTAAAGAGCATCATGTCTAGGAGAACTGAGAATGGAAACTCTCACAATGTGACTGAGAGAATCGAAGGAGTTGTTGGTGCTATCGAGAGGGTGGTTGACATCCTACACCACAATGCTACGACTGGGCCGAGAGACCAACTCGGTCTGACCCATTTTATGCGCCACAATCCCTCTAAGTTTGATGGGAGTGCCACCCCTGACGAAGCAGAGTACTGGATCCGTGAAATCGAGAAAGTCTTCGAAGCAATCTCTTGCCCAGAAGACAAGAAGGTGATTTTTGCAGTCTTTCTACTGAGTGGAGAGGCTGAATACTGGTGGAGCGGGGTTAAACGACTGATGGAGACCAACGGGGAAGTTCCTACCTGGGATAGTTTCAAACTCCAGTTTCTGGAAAAATACTTTCCTTGAAGCGCAAAGTTCGCAAAAGAGATTGAATTTCTGAGTTTACGCCAAAGACTGATGTTTGTGCACGAGTACGTGGTGAAATTTGATCAACTTTCGAGGTACTATTCACAGCCCCTCCCAGAAGAATGGAAGTGTCAAAAGTTTGAAGAAGGCCTAAGACATGAGCTGAAGAAAGCCGTTGTACCATTGAATATTCGATATTTCTTGACTATGGTGGAAACCGCTAAGAGGGTGGAGAGGCTGGAGACAGATCCAGAGAGGATTATTAGACCTCATAGAGGAAGCTCATCCGGGACTAAATTTTAGAAGAAGCCCTATAATCGACCACATAGGCCGCAACAAGGACCAATGAAGTGTTTTAATTGTGGAGGAGCGCATTTCAAGCGTGATTGTCCTCAGCTCAGGGGAACAAAACCATTTGTCAGGAGATGCTTCATTTGTAATGAATCGGGACATTATGCCAACATGTGTCCCAATAGGATGACGAATAGTGGACCGAAGCCACCGTAGAAGAGGCTACTCAGTCAGGTAACCTTATCTTAGACACTTGCATGATGCTTGGAAAGTGTGTACATGTTTTGTTTGATTCAGGAGCTACGCACTCCTTTGTATCCTTGTCTTGTTTGGAAAAACTTGGTTTGCCAGTAAGTGATCTAGGATGTGAGCTAGTAGTTTCGACACCAGCATCTGGACATATAACAACTAGTTCAGTCTGTGTCGGATGTCCGATCTTCGTAGTAGGGCGCAAGTTTAAAGTAAACTTGATTTCCCTGCCTCTTCAAGGTCTGGATGTTATTCTAGGCATGGATTGGTTGACTGTAAATCACATTCTTCTCGACTGTGGACGACAACAGTTGGTGTTTCCAGACTCTGACGATTTTAAGTTGATCACAACTAAGGAAGCCTTGAAGGAGGTCAGTAATGGAGCCACATGTTTTGTAGTGATGGCTCAGGAGAAGAAGAAGAGTTCTGGAGAAAAAGTAATGAGAATCCCAGTAGTAGAGGAGTTTACAGATGTCTTTCCGGATGAAGTTCCAGGATTACCACCAAGTAGAGAAGTAGAGTTCTCCATTGATCTAGTCCCAAGAGCTGGACCAGTGTCTGTGGCCCCGTACTGGATGGCTCCGGTAGAATTGGTCAAACTAAAGAAGCAGATTGAAGAGTTGTTAGAAAAGAAATTCATCAGGCCAAGTGCTTCACCTTGGGGGGCACCAGTACTATTAGTGAAGAAGAAGGATGGAAGTTCGAGGTTACGCATTGATTACCGGCAGTTAAACAAGTTGACGATCAAGAACAAGTATCCATTACCGAGGATTGAAGACTTGTTGGATCAATTGCGTGGAGCTGGCGTGTTTTCAAAGATCGACTTAAGGTCTGGGTACCATCAGATCCTAGTGAAGCCTGAAGACAAACAGAAGACAGCCTTTCGGTCAAGTTACGGTCACTACGAGTATGTGGTGATGCCGTTCGGAGTGACCAATGCTCCTGCAATATTTATGGATTACATGAATCGAATCTTCCGGCCTTGGTTAGATAAGTTTGTTGTTGTGTTCATAGACGACATTCTCATTTATTCTAAGGATCAGGAAGAGCATGCTGAACATTTGAGGACAATGTTAGAAACACTCAGGGAGCACCAGTTGTTCGGGAAATTATCCAAGTGCGAGTTTTGGTTGGATGAGGTACAGTTTCTAGGTCATGTGATTTATGCCCAAGGAATTTCTGTGGATCCAGCCAAAGTAGAAGCAGTGTTGAAGTGGGAACGTCCAAAAACAGTATCCGAGGTGAGGAGTTTTGTGGGCCTAGTCGGGTACTACACGAGATTTGTCAAAGATTTCTCAAGGATAGTAGGTCCACTGACGCAGTTGACTCAGAAGGATCAACCATTCTCTTGGACGGACAAGTGTGAAGCAAGCTTTGAAGAGATGAAGAGAATGCTGACAAGTGCTCCAGTGCTAATGATCCCAGATACTTCGAAGGTTTTTGAAGTGTTTTGCGACGCTTCACACCAAGGACTCAGATGTGTGTTAATGTAAGAGAAGAGACCAATGGCCTACGCATCGAGGCAATTGAAGGTACATGAAAGGAATTACCCAACACACGACCTCGAGTTAGCCGCTGTTGTTTTCGCTCTGAAGGCTTGGAGACATTATCTTTATGGATCACGTTTTCAGGTCTTTAGTGATCATAAGAGCTTGAAGTATCTTTTCGATCAGAAGGAGTTAAATATGAGGCAGAGAAGATGGATGGAATACTTGAAGGACTTTGACTTTGACTTACAGTACCATCCAGGAAAGGCAAATGTTGTTGCAGATGCTTTGAGCAGGAAGCGGATACAAATGTCAGCTATGATGGTTAAGGAACTAGAGCTAATCGAAAAGTTTAGAGATATGAACTTGGGTTTACAATTGAACCAAGATCATATTTGGTGTAGTCATTTGAAGATCACAAGTGACTTCTTGGAGAAGATTAAAGCAGAGCAAAAAGAAGACGCAAACTTACAACAGACGGTGGAGTTGTTAGGGACAGAGCAGGCTAAGGATTTTAGTCTAGGAGCTGACGGAGTTTTGCGGTTCAAAAACAGGGTGTGTGTTCCAGCAAAGTTGGAATTGATAAGAAAGATTCTGGAAGAAGGACATAAGAGTCGTCTTAGCATACATCCTGGTATGACTAAGATGTACAAGGACCTGAAGGATTCTTTTTGGTGGACTAGAATGAAAAAGGATGTGGTGGAATTTGTCTCCTCTTGTCTAACTTGTCAGAAGGCTAAAATTGAGCATCAAAGACTAGGAGGAATGCTGCAACAGTTGGAAATTCCCCAGTGGAAGTGGGATGACATATCAATGGACTTTGTGACTCATTTACCAAGGTCCCCGAGAGGTCATGATTCTATATGGGTGATTGTGGACAGGTTGACAAAGTGTGCTCATTTCTTACCCATCAACCAGAAGATGTCATTGGATAAGCTAGCAGAACTTTACATTAAGGAGATAATAAGGTTGCATGGAGTGCCCAAGAGCATTATTTCAGATCGTGATCCAAGATTTACGTCAAGGTTTTGGAAGAAGATGTAAGAAGCTTTGGGTACAGAGTTAAGGATGAGTTTAGCTTATAATCCCCAAACGGATGGACAGTCTGAAAGGACTATACAATCCTTGGAAGATTTGCTGAGAGCATGTGTGCTGGATCACTTAGGAAGTTGGAGTGAGGTGTTACCTTTGGTAGAGTTCACGTACAACAATAGCTTTCACGCGAGCATTGGAATGGCACCATATGAAGCTCTCTATGGGAGAAGGTGTAGGACGCCTTTATACTGGTTCCAAGATGGGGAAGTAATATCGGTGGGTCCAGAGTTGTTACAGAAGACAACCGAGAAGGTTAAGCTGATACAAGAAAGGATGCGTGCAACACAGAGTAGGCATAAGTCTTATGTAGACAAACGACGGAGACCTCTTGAGTTCGAGGTGGGAGATCATGTTTTTCTGCGAGTCTCTCAGATGACAGGAGTTGGAAGAGCCATCAAGTCAAGGAAGTTATCTCCGAAGTTTCTTGGACCATTTCAGATTATCAAAAGAATAGGACCGGTAGCATATGAAATTGCACTACCTCCTCAATTGGAAAATTTACACAATGTGTTTCACGTTTCTCAGTTGAGGAAGTATGTGTCAAACCCTGATCATGTACTTGAATTAGATGATGTTCAAATCAGAGAAGACTTGTCATTGGATATGAAACCTGTGCGAATACTGGATGTTCAGTCGAAGCAGTTGAGAGGGAAGGATATTTGTACAGTGAAAGTGTTGTGGAATGAGAAGACTAAAGAAATGACTTGGGAATTGGAAGAAGAAATGAAAAATCTTCATCCTCATCTTTTTGGTTAACAAGTACAATTTTCGAGGACGAAAATTTTTAAAGGAGGAGAGAATGTAAGACCATTGTAAACTCAAAATTTTACCAAGTTGTAAAAATTTGAAGTTGTAGTGTAAAATAAAATGCTGTTAAAATTTGACATGGTTTACTATTTTATGTATAACTTTTTATACAATTAATATTTCGGGTTGATTCTTTTTCCATTAGAAAGTAGACTCAAAGAGCTTCGATTTGAGTACTCATACGTTTTTTTTCAACATTGGGAAGGGCCTCAACCAAATCAAACAAGTCACAAAAAACGTTATTTTGAGTTTTCTGCTGGTTAATCGATTAACTGCTGTAGTTAATCGATTAGTACAGAGAAAATTCGTGTTTTAGCCTCTGGACTCGAGTTAATCGATTAGCACTTGATTTAATCGATTAGCTACGTCAGTTATGGAAACATAACAGCCTGGAACACGTTTTTTTGAGCATGCAAGGTTGGGGAATCTTCCCACAAACCATTCTTTCCGGATTTTGGGGCTGGAAAATGGATTAGGATGGCCAGATGTTGGTCTTTTATTGCTAAATTACAATATCTTGGGTCCTTGCTTGTCTTAGAGCCATTTCTTTAAATCCAAATCAGACTTGGAAGTTTGGAGAGAGTGGAGAGCTTTTTGGTGTGAGGAGAACGAAACTTTAAGTGTGCAGAGGTGTTGGAGCTTGCTTGGTCTACCAAGGAAGGGAAGAGTTACTCTCTTGGAAGAAGAAGTTAAGATCTTCAAGAGGTAAGGGGAGCTAATCTATGTATTTTACCTTGTGGAAAATTTGTATGAATTGGATGAAATGTTTTAAGCATATGGAGATGATGTTAGATTGATCCTTGATCTTTGGTTTTCTGTTTGAATCTATGGATTTGTTATTATCAATATGATAAGGTGAGATAATCAAATGATGGATTGAGAATTCTGAATATGAAAGAAGCTTGAAGGTAAAGTTGTAAGGGGTTTAACTTGGGATATAACATAGTGTATGATGGGTAGAATGTAAGGGGAGCTAGATTACTTTCTTCAGATGTATTATGTATTAGGTGTATGGGTTGAATTATGCATGGTTTGGTTGTTTGGAAACTGTGTTGTGCTGTTTGGAATTGACTTGGGTGAGTTTGGATTGTTGTAATTGATCAATGGGAAGTGATTTATGTATGAAACCTTGTATGTTTTGGGTTGGAAGGAAATTTGGGATTTTGTGGTCCGTTAAGTCATTTTGAGAGGAAGTGAGATAGTGATTTTGGGCATTTGGGGTCTAGAGTGTAACTGGACTATTGGAACAGTTTTAACTACTGGAGTGTGACTTGTTTGAGTCACTAAATTGATCAAAATATGTGCAAAGTAGTAGAATTGGATTTGGGTACCTAAGTGGTGGAAATTGGTGTTTTAGGGTTGAATTTGAGTATGAATTACTTTAGAATGGAATTAGGAATGTTTATAATCATTTAGGTAAGTCCAATCAAGTATAAAACAAGAATTAAGGGTGTTATAAGTTGATAAAAATGGTTGGAAATGGTAAGGGGAAGTTCTGGCTTCATTCTGCAGAATTTTGCAGAACGACAAAAATTGACCGTTCGTCCATATCTGATTTGGACGATCGGTCATGCGCTGACTGAACTGACCGTTCGGTCAGATGTTGCTCTAGCGTTAAGTCACTTAACGTTCGTCCTATAGAGCGCTCGTTCATTGGTTATGAAACGATCGGTAATGCCATGTGCTGAGTGACGTTCGATCAAATGTTGGTTTAGTTAACGTTCGTTCTTGGTAGTAGCGTTCGGTCATAATCATGCTTTGGCTTAGGCATTTAGCGTTCGTCCTTGTCTGGAGAGCGTTCGGTTTTAGGGGATGATATTAATAGCGTCCGGTCATTGGTTTAAATAACGATCGCTCAAGTTGTGGTTTAGTAGCGATCGCTCAGGTGTTGGTTAGCAGCGTTCGTTCATTCGCTGGTTTAGTAGTGTTCGGTCAGTTGATGGTTTAATAAGCGTTCGGTCATAGGTTGAATTAGTGGCAAGCGTCCATAGGTAGTAGCAAGCGTTCATATTGGTGGCGTTCAGTCTTAGTTTAGTTGCGATTAGGAGCGTTCAGCCGTAAGTTGGTAATCTTAGGTTTGAATCTTAAGCGTTCGGTCTTGATATTTGTTAATGATCGTTAGCGTTCGGTCTTCATGAGGTTTGATCGTTGAGCGCTCGTTCAAACAGTGTTGAATTTAATAAGATGTTCGGTTTAGCGTTCGTCCGAATAGTGTCTAGACTGTGGTGTTTGGTTTAGCGTTCGGCCTAATAGTGTTCAATGTAATATGTTGCTCGGTTTTAGCGTTCGGCAAAATAGTGCTCAATCTTTTATGGTATGGTTGGATTGGTATTGTAAGGATTATTGTATATGAGTATTTTGGTCAGATGATGTTATTGAACGAATGGTGGATAGTAAGCGTTGTGCTTGCGGGCCCGGGGAATCTCTTTAGGTGAGTGATGGGGGGTATACTTGCACTTGTCCAGGGAAGCTCTTGATCAGAGTGATGAAGGGTGACATTGTGTACTTGCCCGGGGAATCTCCCTATAGAGTGATGGGAAGCAGCACTACACATTGGGGTAATGTGTAACCGCCTGGGGAATCTCTTACATTTATGTAAGAGTGATGGGGGTGACGTGGGGTACTAGTCCGGTGAAGCTCGAGATAATTAAATTGACGTTATGCGTGCTGGCCCGGGGAATCTCTTTAGGTGAGTGATGGGGGGTATACTTGCACTTGTCCGGGGAAGCTCTTGATCAGAGTGATGGAGGGTGACATTGTGTACTTGCCCGGGGAATCTCCCTATAGAGTGATGGGAAGCAGCACTACACATTGGGGTAATGTGTAACCGCCCGGGGAATCTCTTACATTATGTAAGAGTGATGGGGGTGACGTGGGGTACTAGTCCGGTGAAGCTCATTACAAATTTGATTGGCGTTGTGCTTGCGGGCCCGGAGAATCTCTTTAGGCGAGTGATGAGGGGTATACTTGCACCTTGGGAAGCAGCACTACACATTAGGGTAATGTGTAACGGCCCGGGGAAGCTCTGAAAAGAGTGATGGGAGTGACACTAGTACATATTGGTGTATGTATTTTGATTGATCTGTAATATTGGTGGATGTAGTCTGATTTATTTTGTAATGAATATTGGTGTATGCATTCTAATTTGATATTTTGATACATATTGGTATATACATATGGTTGAAGCATAATTCGTACTTGGGTATATAATTTGATCTGGTTAAGGTGTGGACGATAGTATGTTATTATGAGTATATTTATGATGTATATGAATTGTAATTTTGTTAGCTCACCCTTGCTTGTTTGTGCATGTGAATGCGATGATCGTGTAATGTGTGATGTTATACGGGAGCAGATATTATTGCAGATGTGATGGCTGATGTTTCTGAACATGCATAAAGGATGAAAGAGAGATGGGATAGATGACTGGGAATGTATTTGTTTATATTCGATCCTGACTATTTAAACGTTTTATTTTCGGAATAATCGGTTTGTAATAAATAAGTACTATTTTTCCGTTGAGGTTGAATATTAAAAATTTGAATTTTTACTTACGTGTTTTACGGAAAAATTAGTCAGCGTAACACCAAATTTCGGGGTGTTACATTTGGTCCATATGTTATGAAAATTGTATGAATAAGGTCTTGTCCGTTAAGTTGACAGCAACGGCGATAACTTCATGCTGATGTGACGTACTTCTTCTCTTCTCTCCTCTGTTGTCCACCTTTTTCTCTCTCCTATTTAGTTTTTTCTCTATTACAGCTGAAAGAATAAGTATGAAGGAGTGACATAGGGAAAAATGAAAAAAAAGGAATTAAACTTCATCTACTTTTACAATGCAAATATTCACACACGTATAGACTGTAAATCTATGGATAGCATCTAAATTCCTAGCTTTGTTATATTCAACATCATTGGTTGTCCAATCAAAACACGAGAAGAAAGGTGACACTAAGCAAAGTGCTACATGAGAACTCATATTACATTGTAAGAAAGAAAATACAACAGTTGTCCAAAGCTACAGAAAACTTACCGAGCTTTCAATTAAGCTTCCCTCTCTTCCATGTCAGCAAGTTCTTATCGAAGTGACTCTACTTCAGCAGTTGTTAGCACTACCTACAAAACAAACTTATCTAGGTAAGATGTAACATAACATTCACCAAAGACAAAAGGCGTTCTTTATAAAAGATCCTCAATGCAAACCTTTTCTTGAGCACCATTACCGGAGCTCCATGACAGCCTCGGAAGAGTAAACAATTTGAACATGGAAACTATCCTTAATGTTCTTCAAGTCAACAAATGTTAGTGAGACCTAAAGCAAGCTATGTCGGGTGGTTAAATTGAAATGCAATCAAACACTCCTAATAAATTTCTAATTATTGGTTGTTTTCCCCTTTTCCACCAGGATGAACCAAAGAGATTTAGTAGTTCCAGGTTTTGTCATAGAAGGCGTTCCATTCTAAAGAGATTCTACACCAGGTGTAGGAAATCGATAATGATTAAGGATGACCTTTGCTTCGCAAGGAACATAATCCATTAAAGAGACCTACAAGAAGTGGAGATAAATCCATATTAGAGGAAAAGTGGAAGACAATTATGATAGCTGTAAAATGTGAATTATCTTGATACACGAACAACGCCAAATCAGATATAAATTAAATCTGTGTTTACATCACCATTTGCACCACTTTTCATTACCAAGACAAATATTAAAAGCCTGTTTTGCCGAATTTAAAGCCTCGATTCCTTTTTCTTAAACCATGTGAGCATAACACGTCGGCTGGCACTAGAATAATACAAGGACGGTTCCAAACATAAATAAACACATAAATTAAACGGGAAAAAAATTGCTAAAACTTCAAGACATTTTCACCTCCAAGAATTATTCACTAACACAAGCTAAGACTAGCAGAACAAAGTACCCGCTAAAATTAGCAGTCCCAGCAAGTAGTTGATAAACTGTTTAAAATGACGATGAAAGTTGTTTCATAAAGTTAACAATTAATAGCACTCTACAAGCAATTTTCTCTCTTAAAAGCAAAATACCGATTTCCCCAAACTAAAATATATGGATTACGGTGGTCAACTAAAATAGAAATCTCAAAAATAAATAAATAAGTGAACCGAAAGCATGCGATAAACGGTGCGAATCGAAAGCAACTGACAGACACAATGCTCAAGCTGGTTCATGTCATGTTTGCTGATTCAAACCATATTCTCAACCAGTAAGGATCAAAGATAAACTCGCGTGTTACGAATAAATAAGATAAACCTGGTGATTTTCCAAGCTCAGATGCAACGACTTTCATATTGGTTAAGGTTATCTTTCCCATTGAGTTTGTCACGCTAATATTTTTGTTTTTCCGGCAGCTGCCGTTGATGGGCACAAACAATTTTCTAAGGCAATAAGAAAAAAATGAAATTGGAAATCATTAATATGGAAGAAAGAGAAAAAGTTGGACAACAGAGGAGAGAAGAGAAAAATTACGCCACATCAGCATGGAGTTAACATCGTTGCTGTCAACTTAATGGACAAGACCTTATTCATACAATTTTCATAACATAGGGACTCAATGTCTTCATTTTTAAAACCGGGTACTAAACAGAAATTCAAGTCTCTTAACATGAGGACAAAGTAAGCATTTAAGCCTTTTTTAAAAGATTAAGTTTTATGTGCATTTGTTAAGTATGTCATAGCTTTTTCAAGTTTTTTTTCTTTTAAATAATCTATTGGATTTTAGAGCTAGTAAGCCTTAAGACATAAGATTACAAGTTTTTTTTGTGAGCAAACAGTTACATAAAGTCTCATGCAACTTCTTCTATCAAAATTGGCCTGAAAATCATATTGTTCCACTTATATCTATTATAGACAAATTATCATACATGTAGATCTTAAATTTTTTCTTAATACATCTTGTACTTAATAACTCATCTATGTTTGTCATCACTTATAAGATAAACACTTTAAAAGCATTTGTTCAATTTTACATGTTAATTTCTAAACGTTAATATCTTATAACTTACATTTAGTAGTGTCACAACCAAAATCACAATGGGATGGCGAATCATAAAATAACAAGTTTAAAAAAATGTTGTGGAGTTGTCACCATAGTTTATTATGCAAAAAATATGGAACACCATAAAATAAGACATGGTCTACTAAAAATGGATTTTGGGTCTAGGAGTTGGTTGAGTAGGGAAGGTACTAGCACTCCACTTTGTACCTTTAATTAAATGTACGAAGTTGATGTGATTTTTTAAAATGTTTAATTTTCCCAAAAAATAACACTAAAGAAACAAAAATATTTTTTTTTGGTTTTTTGGATCATACAATGATAAACCTTGCTTTTACATATTCTCATTTAAAACATAAATTAGGGTTACGTAGTTTTTTTTGAAAAAATATTTCAAAATGATTTGATTTTTTGGAAGGGAACCCGACAAAGACTGGTTTTGCTCCTATATATCTCCATTCACGATGGGAAATCAGGGATCACATAGTTCTCGAAAAATATTGTTTGTTTGAAAATGTTAGTGTTTTTAGTTTTTGAAGATTTTGTATTTTTTGGCATTCTTGTCATGGTTCTACCGAGCTTGTCAAGCTCACCTCGCCCAACACAACTTCCCCGGCCCTCACCGATCTTAGTGAGCTTTGGTCGGCCTCACCGTCTTGTCAATCTGCTGACTTTACCAACCACACCTTAGCCTGTCGAGCTCGTCAACATTACTAACCTCGTCGAACCTGTCAAGCTTGCTTTTCTATTGTGATTTTGTGAATGTTGTTTTTTGTAAGTGTGTGCATGAATGGATTAGGGTCCATGTGCAATCTCGTACAGGTAGAAGATGAATATAATGGTGAAATGGGTCTTTGTAATGCATAGTGTTAAGTTTTGTTTTAGTTGTTGGGAACAACAATTCAATCATATTTATGCAAGGAATGAAGCTCAGGATGAAAACAAAGAAACTTACCTTTAAGTTTTCCACTTTGCTTTCAAACGCTCCCTTCCCTTCCCCCTTTCTTTCCTTCTTCTTTTCTTTGTATGGAACTTTGTTGTATTATCTTGTACTGGTTATTATTTTGTGTGTGGGTTAATGTATGAATAAGTTCTTTAATGAAATGGATTGGTCCCTATTCTGACAAGGGAGAAAATATTGTTTTGAAGTTTGAATTGTGTCCATTGGTTGTGTGGGTATTGAGTGTCATCATTGCTTACTTGCTTTTTTGTCTTGGATAATGAAAGTTGGTGAGAAAGGGAAGAGACAGGACGACATGTGTCACCATAGGAGTGAGAATACTTTATTTAGGTAGATTAGTAGTGAGATAGGCCATTAAATATGTATTAAACCTGACCCAGATGTGAAAAACTGAAGAATAATGATTAAAAAAAGATTGCAAAATAAATATATATATTACTTGTAGAAAGTTGAGCCAAACATATCATACTTAGTCTCATTTTTTTTCCTTTGTTTTTTGAGCACTTTCCCTTACACCTCCTTATTCTCATCCTACACCCCCATGATTACCTCAATACCCTTCAGCTTGCACTGCTCTATAGCATTAATGAAAGTTAATGATTGCTCCCTTTTTCACTAACCAATAATCAATTCAGGTATGTATACCTGCACCCCCCGCATTTTGGAAACACACTACAATATACTCGTTTGCTATGTTTTTCTTTTTTTTTGTCTTTGCTTGTGTTGCTTGTGGTCCATGTGGTGGTTGGTGGTTGGTGGTTGGGGTGGTGGTCCCAATGTGCTAGTGGTTGTGGTCCCGATGGTTCGGTGGTGTTGGTGTTGTCTCCAATATGTGGTGTTATGCGCTGGAACTCATAAGACTTCATTAGAAATAAGTTTTAAGTTAGAAACCTTAACTAAACTTTGAAGTTCGATTAAGACCTCGCTGCAGTTCGAAATGCGACAAACTTGAACTAACTTTTGAACACCGGTTAACTTCGAAGTTTAGTTAAGGGTGGACGCACTTCGACATACAATTACGATTTAATATGTATTTATCATACTTCGACTTTCGATGATGTCTTTTTATATGTTTTATTTATTTAATACTCGTTGTTTTCCTTTTAAACTTTTATATATATATATATATATATATATATATATATATATATATATATATATATATATATATATATATATATATATATAATAAATCTGTTTTAAGTATTATGTATTTAATTTATAAATCTATTTTTAATTATTTTAAAAACTTTAAATAATTACATAAGGGGTTTGTTATATAACCTCTTATACTAAATTTTAGTTGACCAAAAATTTTCTATTCATAAAAAAATACATACTTTAAATATATGGCTATTTTTATAGTTTTTTTAATTTAAAATAAAAATAAAAAAAATTATTCAAATATGTTTAACTTTAAAACTTATAATCCATATTATTTTAGGGTATTTTTATCAATTAAAATTTAGTATATTTTAAGAAGTTATATAAGTTAGCAAAACCAATTACATAATAAATAATATGTAAATAAATAACAAATATAAAACATATTACAAACTAAAAATAAAAAAGTTCAAAAATAAATAAATTACATAATATATAATATTTAAATACATACAAATAAATATATAATAAGTTATTCATTTCAAACATATTCAAAATAAAAAATAAAATCATTAATTAATGAATAATTAATGAAATCAATAAAACTAATAATTAATAAAATAATAAAATATATAAATAACATTATAAATTTAAATTTAAATAAAAAACAAAGAAAAAAGTTTTAACAACTTTGAATAATTAAATTATAAACAATTCGTAAATAAATTTAATATATGACGCAAATTACAAATTTAACAAAAAGACTTAATTATATAGGGGTTTAATAGCTTATTTTATCCTCAATTCTATTGAATAATGTTAATTCAGTCCTTCATTTAAAAGTGTGTGAAATTGGTTCTCACTTAATAAATTTTGTGTCAATATCGTCTCTTCCGTTAAACGTGCAAACCAACGTTAGCTTTTTCTTTCTCAATTTTCTACTCTCTGAATTCTTCTAACACAACAGTTTTTTCTATTTGTTAAACACATTTTAAATTTAAAAATTAAATTGTATTGTTTCAAAAAGTCTCATTTATTTTTAAAAATTTAAGAATTAAAAATATATTTAACTTTAAAAATAACAAAACAAAATAAACAAATGACGGTAAAATAATTAAAAACAAAAACAAGAAAAAAAGTTATTCACTTTCATTTTTCCAGCTGCTAAATTGTTTCTACAATCACATTTTTCATTTTTCCACTAAATTATTCATTTCATTCTTAGCATCTCCACAACACCAACACAATCCAAACCCTTTATCATTTTAGTAAATATCTCTTAAAATTTAAATAATTTAATATTACTTATAATATCTTTTTTATTTCAATAATTAAATTTATTTTATTAGCTATATAACTACAATTATATATACTTTTTTTAATTTTATTATTTTAATTTTATCATTTTAATTACTATTTTTAAAATATATATAATTTATAGATATTTAAAAAATACATACACAACTACATTATCGCAGCTTGTATTTATTCAATGAAGATTATAAATTCTTTTTTTAAGAAAATAATTATGTTCAGCGTGACTCAGGAAAATATAAGCCAAAGCATTCATAAAAATCATATATATAGTTTATCTTCAAATTTTAGCTTATAATTAATTTATTCTAAAAGGTAAGTAAAATTTAAGACTGTATTTGGTTGTAAAATATCTTCTTTTAAGAATATATTTGCTTTAAAATTATAAAAAAATTAAAGTAGAAAGAATCAAAATAAAAACGTGTTTTATAAATTATAAACATAAAGCGTAATCATTTTTAAAATATGCCATACAAAACCAATTTCAAAGTATAACTTGAAATTTAACAAATTTTACAGCTACAAGAGATTTATTTTTTACTTTGAATAAAATGCACTAAAAATATAAATATCTCAGCGCATGTGTTGGTCAATTATAATTTATTATTTATTTTTTTATCTGATATTCATAAGTTTTATATTGTTTATGAGTTAAATATCAATCTATTTTATTCATATTATCATTTTTTATCCCCTTAATTAATTTGTTTTAAATGAATGATTAAATTACTATAAAATCATCAAATTTCAAAATCAAAGATATTTTAGATGGAACTAATGTTTACAACGTAACTTATAATGAGCACGTAATATTTTTTTTAATCTAATTATAATATTTAAAGTCCACTTTGTGTTTTTGTTTTTTAATTATTTTACCATTTGTTTCTTTTATTTTTTTATTTTAAAGTTAAATATATTTTTAATTTTTAAATTTTAAGAGAGAAATGAAATTTTATCAAACAATACAATTTGATTTTTAAATTTAAAATGTGTTTAATAAGTAAAAAAAGTTGTTGTATTAAGATAAATTCCCATAAAATAGAAAAAGAAAAAGCTAACCCTACGTATTTAATGGAAGAAACGAGGTTAATACAAAATTTTTAAGTGATAATTAATTTTACACATTTTTAAAATGAGAGACTGAATTCTCATCAAAGTTGGTAACAAAATAAAATAAGTTATTAAGGCTAATATTTAATATTTAAATAAATACAAATAAATATATATCAATTTATTTATTTCAAACATATTTTAGAAACTTAACAAATTAAAATTAAAATAACAAAAACAGAAAAAATAATTCTAGCGAATCTTGAAACACGGCAAGGGCTTCTGCGACATCTGATATGTAGCACGAGAGAAGTGATGCTTTGGTACAGGGTTTTGGTTTTAAATTTTGAAACACAATATTAGTTAAAGATGGGGTGCAGGGTGAGAATACGGAGGTGTAGGGAGAAAGCTCTTATTTTTTCATTCCTTTTCTATTATTTTTTTCATTTTTTTCTCTCTTTAAAAAGAGATTATCCACAGTTTTCATTAAATTTTTTTAATTAATTTAATTAAAACTAAAAAAACTGCTTGAACATCTATTTTTCGAACATATATGTTTTGAAATAAAATTTTGTTGATCATAGACTAAATTAAGTGTTGATAAATAACATTAAAACAACAAACATTAGTATTCTTTTAGTGTATATTAGACTTTATGTACTAGATTTTTTAGGTCGAACAATTTTCTTTTTGTGATAATTAATTGCTGAATGTCTAATAACTTAATAATAATGATAATTTCTATTAAATAATAATAAAAATAAAAAACACGAAAGGAGACTGAAAAATAAAGAACATCAAAATTATGAATAATTAATAGTTTGGGCTGGATTGTCCACCTTAAATTGGTAATTCAAATACGTGAAAAGTTTTACTAAATAATATTGACAAAAATATCTCTCACAAGATATAAGCTTTAATTAAAAATAAGTTTTACTCAATTTACAAAATATATACATAAGTTTATATTATAAGAAGCCTCGTACTGCCAAGCTAAACCAGATTCATCCCATAAGTCTTCTAATGAACTAATACAAAATAATGTCCATAAAAAATCTCTAACTAGTATAGAAATAAATACAAAGGGCTCACTAAAAAAATATAAACTTCTTGTTCTAATTTAAAGTTTAAATTTGTAATTAAAATGTAAGAATGAAAAGTTTTACTAAATAAAATTAACATAATACCTCTTACAAAATACAAAATATAATTAAAATATAGTATCGTATGCTTTTTTATTTTTATTTTCTTCAAATACCAAAGAAAATACTTTGCAACAATTTTGAAATACAAATATAAGTAAAATAGTTAAAATAATTTTGGCACTGGCTAATCGTTTAAATGAGTTATGATATCCATTTTAAATTATATGGATCATTAACAAGGAAATTTAAAATAAATAAATAAATTTAATATGTGTTTAATTGGATTATGACATTTTATTATACTTTGATAAGGATAGTCATTTATGCATTGGATAAGTTGATTACATAATTGTTATTATACCACTTTTATTATGTTAATTCTTTCATATATCATCTTTAATTCTTAAATTCTCATTCAATAACCAGTAAAGAGTTTCATTATAATTAAATTGTTAGAACAAATATTCATATTATTAATTTTGGTTTATAAATATTGAGAAAGTCAAGTCAAACAACTTTAATAGCTTGCACTTTCATCATTTTGTCTGTTGCTTTACGGTTATATTCTATGCACACTGTATATAAGCAACATTACTTTTCAGTTTAATAATACAGACTCTATTCTTCTTAATTCTTATCTCATCTTTCTCCAACAGAATTGGTATCAGAGCGTGGTTACGTGGGAGCCTAGGGTTGCGTCTCAAGAAAACCAAGAACACAGCGTGTGTAGGGTTTGTTGGATCTTGAAGCAAGAAGAATGGTGGGGAGTGATCTTTCCACTGCAAACCTTCCAATACTCACGGATAAGAACTGGACGAGATGGAGCACACAGATGAGGGTGTTGTTCAAGTTTCAAGACGTGAGCGACGTTATTGAAGGTGATGACCGTGAGCCCAGCGAGGGTGCAACTGAAGGACAGAAAGCTGCGTTCAAAAAGAAGGATAACAAGGCTCTCTTCATCATTCACCAGTGCGTTGATGATGCCCACTTTGAGAAGATTCAGAATGCCAGTACTGCCAGAGAAGCCTGGAGTACACTTGTACGTTGTCACACAGGAGGGGAGAAGATCAAGAAAGTGAAGCTTCAAACCCTTAGAAGACAGTATGAGTTACTGCAGATGGAGGACAGCGGCAAGGTTGGCGAATACTTCAATAAGGTACTCACTCTCACGAACCATATGAAAGGGTGTGGGGAAGTTATCAATGATCTGATGATTATGGAGAAGATCATGAGATCGCTGCCACGGAAGTTCGACTATATTGTGGTTGCGATAGAAGAGTCGAAGGATCTCTCAAAGATGAAGGTTGAAGAGCTTCAAAGCTCGCTGGAAGCCCATGAAATGAGAATGGCTGACAGAAACCCAGCCAAGAACGATGAACAGGCGCTGAAAGTGCACCACTCCAAGCATGATGAAAAGAAGAAAACCAAGAAGTGGAAAGGGAAACGATCAAAGGGGAATTGGAAGTTTGATAAAGACAAGACTAAGAATGGGTCTACGTCAATGGAGAAAGGTGGAAAGGAAGAGAAAAGCCATCATTCAAAAAAGGATAAAAGAAACATAAAATGTTTCAACTGTAACAAGTACGGGCATTTTGCATCAGAGTGCCATGCAGATGAAGGGAAACAAAAGCAATATCAGTCTAAGGAAGCAAATGTCGCTCAAGAGGATTCAGATTCAGAACCTCTAACTCTGATGGTGACAACGTCAGGTGAAGGCTCCAACTCTCAAAACGACATGTGGTATCTTGATTCTGGGTGCTCGAACCATATGACATGTCATCTGGACTGGCTGATCAACTTTGATGACTCGAAGAAAAGTAAAGTCAAGTTCGCTGATGACAGTACCTTGAGAGTTGAAGGCATGGGAGATGTTGTGATTAGGAGGAAGAATGGATCGCATGCTGTGATCACAGGTGTGCTGTTTGTTCCAAACATGAGGTGCAATCTCCTAAGTGTTGGACAATTGATCCAAAAGGGGTTCAAGGTAGTGATGGAGAATGACAAAGTCGAACTCTTTGATAATGATAAGAATCTGATCTTGAGATGCAAGATTTCCAAGAACAAAACCTTTCAAGTCAGCCTAGAAACAGTTGAAAGTTCTGAGTGCATGGTTTCTATGAAAGTCGATGAGGAAAGCTGGTTGTGGCACTTAAGATTTGGCCATCTGAACTTTAAGAGCCTACAACAACTCAACGTGAAAGAAATGGTTCATGGTTTGCCCAAGATTGCATTACCAAGAAGAGAGTGTGAAACATGCATTGCTGGGAAACAGACACGAAAGCCCTTCAAAGCGGAATTGAAGATGAGAGCAAAGGCCTGCTTGGGAGTTGTATATTCTGACATTTGTGGTCCAATTGAAGTGCCTACAGTTGCTGGGAACATGTATTTCATCACGTTTGTCGACGAATTTAGCAGAATGATTTGGGTTTACTTACTCAAGGCGAAGAGTGATGCACTTGAAACATTCATACGCTTCAAGACACATGCTGAAAGGGAAAGCGGACAGCTATTGAAGATACTGAGAACAGATGGTGGAGGAGAATACACGTCTACGACTTTTGAAAGTCACTGTCAGTTGAATGGAATTACACATGAGGTCACTGCCCCATACACTCCTCAGCATAATGGGCTTGCTGAGAGGAGGAATCGAACAATCTTTAACATGGCAAGAAGCATGTTGAAGGAGAAATCACTGCCACGGAAGCTATGGGGAGAGGCAGTCTCTACAGCTGTTCACCTTCTCAACAGGTGTCCCACGAAGAAACTAGAGGGTAAAGTGCCACTTGAAGTGTGGAGCGGTGAGAGACCGACAGTTGGGTATTTGAAGGTGTTCGGATCACTTGCGTATATGCATGTCCCAGATCAGAAGAGATCTAAGTTGGAGGATAAGAGCAGAGTTATGGTGCTCATCGGATATCATCCCACTGGCGCGTATAAACTCTTTGATCCAATTGAAGAGAGAGTTACCCTGAGTAGAGATGTGGTGATCATGGAAGACAGATGCTGGGACTGGAATCACAAGCGTATCAGCTTGGTGAAAGCCAGAATGGCGGAAGGTGAGGACAACCCTATCGCAGTGGAGTCAACAACAATGTCGGAGGACAGGCATCATGTTCAATGTGATGAATCTGATAGACCAAGAAGGCAGCGAGTGCAACCGCAGAGGTTTGACGATTGTGAGATCTATTCAGACGCACAGATAGGCGATGAAGGGGATTTGGTGCACATGGCTTTGCTGGCTGGGGCAGAACCCATAAACGAATATGAGGCGTTGAAGGAAGCTGTGTGGCGGAACGCTATGATGGAAGAAATCGAATCCATAGAGAAGAATCAAACCTGGCAGCTTGTTGATCTCCCTGTTGGGAAGAAGAGTATTGGAGTAAAATGGGTGTTCAAACGAAAACTGAAGCCTGATGGATCGGTTTCAAAATATAAGGCCAAACTTGTGGCTAAGGGTTTTCTCCAGAGGCAGGGACTGGATTTCACTGAGGTATTTGCTCCGGTGGCACGAATGGAAACCATTCGACTAGTGATAGCAGTGGCATGTGCAATGTGTTGGTCACTGTTTCAACTAGACGTGAAGTCTGCCTTCCTGCATGGTCCGTTGGAGGAAGAGGTGTATATCCAGCAACCACCAGGATTCATTAGCAAAGGAAAGGAACATCGTGTATACAGGCTGAGGAAAACGTTATATGGACTGAGGCAGGCCCCTAGGGCTTGGAACAAGTGCATAGACTCGTTTCTGGTGAAGCTCGACTTCACTAGATGTATTGTTGAGCATGGTGTGTACGTAAGAGGCAAAGGAGAAGAATTGATTATCATCTGCCTGTATGTAGATGATCTGCTCATCACTGGATCAAACCTTACACACATAAATGAGTTGAAGAAGGTTATGCAGCTAGAATTTGAGATGACAGATCTGGGAAAACTGAGCTACTTTTTGGGCATGGAGTTCACTTATACTGAGGCGGGTATGATCTTGCATCAGAGGAAGTATGTCAAGGAGTTGCTAGAACGATTCAACATGTCTGTGTGCAACCCAACACGAAGTCCAATGGAGGTGAACCTGAAACTGGTTGATGATGAGAACGAAGCTGATTCAGAAGAGACATTGTTTAAGCAGATTGTAGGTTCACTACGTTTTTTGTGTAATAGTAGACCAGATCTCTCATACAGCGTAGGGTTGATAAGCATATTCATGAGAAGGCCAAAGAAGACGCATATGCTTGCAGCGAAAAGACTGTTGAGATATGTCAAGGGCACTGCAGATTTTGGCATATTATTTCCATTCGGGAAGCACAACACTGATGGAGGAAGTCTAAAACTCATTGGGTTTACTGATTCAGATCATGGTGGAGACTGTGTTGAAAGGAAGAGCACATCAGGCTATTTGTTTATGCTGAATGGTTCTCCCATTTCGTGGTGTTCGAAGAAACAACCCGTGGTGGCTCTGTCCAGCTGTGAAGCAGAGTACATAGCGGGTAGCTATGCAGCTTGTCAGGGGGTTTGGTTGGAAGAAATATTGAAGGAGTTGATGATTCCAGTAACAACACCTCTGCTGTTGAAGATAGACAACGTTTCTGCAATCAATCTCTCAAAAAACCCTGTGAGCCATGGTAGAAGCAAGCACATTGAGGTGAGATATCACTTTCTCAGAGATATGGTAAACAAAGGAAGAATAGCCTTGACCTACTGCAACACTGAAGCCCAGCTAGCTGATATTTTTACGAAGGCAGTGAAGATTAACAGGTTTGAGTGGCTAAGAAAGGAAATTGGAGTTAGGACCAGTGCTGTGAGTTTGTCTTGAAGGGGAGTATTGAGAAAGTCAAGTCAAACAACTTTAATAGCTTGCACTTTCATCATTTTGTCTGTTGCTTTACGGTTATATTCTATGCACACTGTATATAAGCAACATTACTTTTCAGTTTAATAATACAGACTCTATTCTTCTTAATTCTTATCTCATCTTTCTCCAACAATAAAAGCATACTAAGTTATTATTAGCCAATATTCTCAATCTACTTCTAAGGTTAAGAAATTGAATATTCTTTCACAGCCGTGTATTTATTAACTTTTATGAATATTTTCTAATACTGTTATTGACTTAATAATAAAAAATGTTCATAGAGCTAGAATACACTCTTCAAAAACTCTATAAGAATATCTTTCTTACACTCTTGAATCTCCAATTTGAGATGTTCTTCCTTTGCTTATAGGTAGTTTGAGATGGGGGATGTGTTTACAAAAGATATTATGATGCTCAAGTTAGGTGTTTTCGTTGAATGCGTAATATTTATCCCGTGAACAATGCTATTTATAGTAAATTCATGGGTTTTTATCTGATTGGGTCTAGGTTGCTTAAGAATTTATCTTTCTTAGGTCGTTTAGGATTTTTCTAATCCATCTTGTTTCCTAACCTCCTTACCAATCATGTTTGATCTTTATTACCCTTGGTCAAGATGTTCTTACCAATATGGTACCATACTACGTTGACTGAGATGGTCTCAGTACTAGATCTCCAAACTCAATGTGATTTAGGTGAGATTCTCGTTATGCAAAGAAAAATTATATTCTTTGGTTGGCCATAAGTATAAAAACTATTGAAAGAAAATTATATTATAAAAAGAGTTTAAAAATATGATCACTCATGAAAAGAGACAAACCTCATTAAGTGAATGGTTAACAAATGATAGCTCTCTCTTTAAAACTATATGCTCTAGTATTTATTATTTTTGTCTTTAAGTTTCTCATGTATGCATAAGAGTTATTTTATAGGTGTCTCAAAAGTGATGGTTGGAGCTTGGTAGGTATACATCTTAACCTTTTTTATGTTTTTTTTTGTAAAGTCAATTGCTTTGTAAAGATTGAAAGTCTTGTGACAACATGCTTTTTGTGAGTGAATGTAGTATAAAGCCATTTATTAACATGCAACGCCTTATTTATATCAAAATTCGTCTTGAAATTAGGTTTATCAACCTACTTCCACCATACATAACTTATCATAAATGTAGAGCTCCTAATATTTTATGGATTCATCTTGAACTTGACTCATATATATTTATCACCATCTATAAGATAAACAATTTGACGTGTATGAGTTAAAAAGACATTCGTATAACTTACATGAATGTTCAGATTAACTATTGCAATTTTAATACATGTTAATTTCTTATCATAAACATTAATTCAGAGTTTATATATAATTATTAATGTCAAAATAATAAACATTGGAATTGCCTTAATATTTATTGAGCTCCATGTACTAGACTATGTTGGTCTACCATTTTTCTAACAAGCAATTGAATGTATAATTAATAATTAAAAAGAATGATAATTTTCCATAAAAAAATTAAAAAAATAGAAAAGATGAAAGAAGATCAAAAGATGAACAAAATTTTATGAGCACAAATGATTAACTAGTTGATGAAGATTTACCATCTTAAATTTGTAATTTAAATATAAGAATAAAAATTTTTCAAACAAAAGTAAAAGAATTTATCTCATAATACATATATTGATGCATATAGGTTTTTTTTTCTATCCTACATTAGTAGGGAAAACTTCGATTTGTTGACTTTGAGTTGTGACGAAAAAACGTTTCCAACATATATCAATGCAAAATTCGTTAAACTTTAGAACAACTTGTTTAGTTTTGAATTGAAATCGTATGCAAGTGACACAACTTCCTTATTAGTTTATCTTGAACTGAAGCCAATTAGGTTAAGACAACTTTTTTATTTGATAAGTTTTTCTTTTATTAATTTAGCAAAAATAAAGTTTTTTTTTTGGTTATTAATTTAGCTATTTGACAATGACTAAATGTATGATTAATCTTTTCTATATTAAAAATTAAATAACTGACACATTTTTTTAATATAGATTTTGAAACATATTTTTTCATATCTCAAATTAAAACACTGTGTGCCATTATTGACAATTACAATAATAGATATATGATTAGGTTTTAATTCAATAAATATGAAATGAGATTATTTAATTAAACTAACATTGAAAAATATTATGAGTAAAACAAAACATTTCGTTCCAAAATAAAAAGGAATGTTATTATAATTTTTATGAAGTGGAAGAAGTTGGGTCCATCAAGGGCTCCCATGACACTTTAATGCAACCATGAAGATAACTTCTTCCTGTATCTCCATATATTTCTTACTGTATCATTAATTAAATAAAAAAAAATTGGTCTTTATAAATTATATAATCCGAAAGATGAAAACAATTTTCATATTGTACAATCAAAAGTAAAAAATAACTTTCAAATGGTATAATCTCAAAGTCATTTTTTTTTTAAAGAAAAAAACTTTCAGATTGCATAATCCGAAAGTAAAAAATGATTTCTAAATTGCACTCTAGAAAGGATAATTGAGAATTCTTTTTATATAGAGTGTTGGAAGAAACATATGAAAGTGCAAGCAAGAAGAAACTCTAATTACTCAATTCACGTGCAACGACAAATTCGGCCCAATGTCGAAATTGTATTCAAACCTAAGATGTTTCTTTCTGCACCTCCCTTGTTTCTTTCTACACCACTATAGGTAAGATGAAATGACAATTTTGACCATCTTCTTCTTCCCTTGTGCCCAACCCGTGTCCAGGCATTTCATCTCCTCCAGCGGTGACGTACCTCTTCCAATTATAATGCACCTCTTCACCTCGTCATCGACAGTGTTGTCATCCTCATTGCTGAGGAGGAGGTAAAAAGTTTTTGAGGGTGTGGTTGTCTACAATGTGAGTAGATGATAACGGATCAGATCAGGTATGGATAACGGATCAGATCAGGTATGGATAACCGGTCACTCATTGCGAAGATTCCATTTGGGTGGTTTTTAGATTTGAGTGGTAATGTTAAACTAGGTAGGAATATTTTGAGTGAGTTATTGGTTAAATGGGTCGATTCCAGTAGTGGTTTTGTAATTGCAGATAAAGTTGTGTCTATGAGTGAAAATGATTTTTGTTTAGCATTGGGGTTGAGTTCATATGGTGAAAATATTAACTTAAAGGACGAAATGGAAAGTAGTACATGTGTGAAATAAATAGGTAAAGGAACAAAAGATTTGAATTTGATATACAAATTTTTTATGAGAAAACATAAAACAAAGATACCTTCTTCTCATTTTTGAAGCTTGTACATATTGGTAGGGATATGTGAGATATTATTTCCAAAACGTAGCGGAAGAGTGTTTCCCGTAATATTTAAAATTGTTGACAATTTAAGTGGTCTGGGTAATTATTGTTGGGGTAGTCTAGTTTATCATTATTTGTTACGTAGTTTGTGCAAAGCTTCAGATGCTTTGAAGAAAGACAAAGGTACAAGGAACGTTTACGTTGATGGTTGCGTTTACATACTGCAGGTAATTTTAATTTATTGATTTAAAATGTCAATAAATTGTGGCTTACATTTTGTTTTTCACTAAATGTTAAGATGAACATTTTTTTAGGTATGGCTTTGTGAGCATTTCATTCCTCCCGAAGGTCCAATAGAGAAATTTCCAAGAATATTGCATTGGATGAATAGAAATGTGGGAGACAACTTCGTAAAACGAGTTATGGAGATGTGTGTGGTATGTGGTTTCTTGTTTGACTTTTGTATGTTATGATATATTCACTGAAGTTGATACTATGATATATATTGTTAAATTTCAGGTTCATGACAATGTTAATGTTGGTACTTCAAGCAAGGATAAGAAGGATGAGAAGGATGACCAACCAACACCAAAAAAGAAGGATGACCAACCAACACAAAAAAAGATACAAAAAAGAAAACACATAGAAAGTTTTGTGCGTGCTTTAGAGGAGTTAGAAAATCTAATTGTAGAACTTAAAAGGAGGGTTGTTGTCCTGCAGGCAGAGTTGGCTGAAGAGAAGGCTAGAAGAAGAAATAAAGATGACGGTGAACAGAGTGCGCCTCGTGTAGAACCCTCCATGAACAATGGCTTTGTTTCCCCGGGTGGCATGTACATCAACCAACCTTGTATGAAGATGTATGTGAGGGTCGGATCATGAACGCATTACAAGAGCAGAGCGCATAGGACTCCATACATTGGAAATGGAGTGCTTAGAATAAAAAATGAGTAATAATTATAATGATTTGTTAAAAGAAAGTTATGCAACATTGTACTTAGATGAACAAAGGAGTGTAATGTAACCTATTTTGTTCAATGTTATAAAAGATGCATCTTTGCTTCTGTTAAATATTGTTAATGTTAATTGAAATGTTATTCCCTTCGTTATTGTCATTGTGAAATGAGGTTTTGTTTGGAATGTTAATGAATAAAGTGGCCACTTGGATTGAGTATTCATGTTTGTGATGGATGAATGAAACAATGCTTGTGACATGATGAACTTAGCAGAAGTGGTGAAGGTTCGGCTGCAAAAAAGATAGTGGTAACCGCTTACAAGTGCTTGGTAAACGATTACACGAACAAAAAATGAGTTTTGTACAGAAACTTGTACTGTAGGAGCCAACTGTGGTAACCTAGGTGACCATAGTCAAAATTTTTAATTTTTTGGCATAAATCTAATGGTTTCACTTGATTTTGGTGTTTAAGTGTGAGTAGAGGCTGGGAAGTCATGTTTGGGCACCCCATGATTGAGGAAAGGAACAATGTTTATGAGATGAACAACTTAGGTGAAGTAAACATTGTTCCTTTCCTCAATCATGGGGTGCCCAAACATGACTTCCCAGCCTCTATTCACACTTAAACAACAAAAGCAAGTGAAAACCATTGGACTTATGCCAAAAAATTAAAATTTTTTACTATGGTCACCTAGGTTACCACAGCTGGCTCCTGCAGTTTAACTTTGTGTACAAAACCCAGATTTTGTTTGTGTAATCGTTTATGAAGAAGTTGTAAACGATTACAAGTGTTTTTTTTTTGGGTACAAGTTTCAGGACTTCACTTAAGGTTCTCATTTCATAAACATTGTCCCTTTCCTCAAGCATGAGGTACCCAAACATGACTTCCCAGCCTCTATTCACACTTAAACAATAAAATCAAGTGAAAACCACTGGACTTATGCCAAAAAATTAAAATTTTTTACTATGATCACCTATGTTACCACTGTTGGCTCCTACAGTTCAACTTTCTGTACAAAATCCAGATTTTGTTTGTGTAATCGTTTACGAAGAAGTGGTAAACGATTACAAGTGTGCTTTTTGCCTCCACACGTTTCAGGATTTAACTTTAGTTGGTAAACCATTGGATTAATTTAAAAGAGTTATTAATATTGTGCGTTCCTTTGTCATCCAAACACACACAACGTAAATAAAATAACATTGAACATAAAGTAATCATGAAAGCTATGATCTTATTGCAATGACAATCTTTACATATAACAATCTTATTGGAAAAAATCCTTCTTTCTCTAAATACAAACAAAATTTGTTCAAATGGAAACAATCCTAAAACAATCCATATTCCGCTAGCACTTCCATTCTTCTAATGTTGTCGTTGTCGAGAATCCACTCCCATACATATTTCTTTCTAATTGTAAGCAACTCCTCCTGAAACCAAAATTTCGGACTTTAGAAATTAACACAATCATCAACTATTTCTAACAATCATAATGATACTTACATTCGTATATTGAGGCATGCTTTTTCCATTGTATTTGTCCTCTACATCCCAAATTTCCATTACTTTTAACGTTATAACTCCACAATCATGTATGAAACAATACAACCACAACATATAGCAGTTCTCATAACCTACATTAATGACAACACCAAATATTTAAAAACAATGGTTATAACAACTTACAAAGCTGGATGAATCCATCAAGATACGAAGGCGCCACTACAAAACATTAACAAAAAAATATTATTAACTAAGATTCAGAGGATAACACATCATCTATAAAAATAAAAAATTACATTTCATCTTACATTTCCTTTTAGGGCTATCATTGGAACTGGAGTTATAACATAAACAAAACAACAATGTTCGAGAAGATGGTTAGGGTTCGCGAAAGAAAAAAACGTCAATGCTAGAGAATATGGTTAGGGTTCGCGCTGTTCTACTTACCAAAAAACACCACGACAACGAGAAGGCACAATACCAATGGTGGACAGGGACATCGAAGAGGGCTTCAATGGTGCAAAAGACGGACGTCCAAGACAACGAGAAGGCACAAAACCAACGGTCGAGTTAAAGGTGAGTCTTTAGGGTTTGAACACGAGAGAGATGAGGGAACGCGAGAGATGAGAGAACGCGATAGCACAGTAAACTGCGAATGAAAGAAGAATAGGGAAAGCGCGAAACAAAATTTTGTATTTTTCCCTTCCCATAATACCCTCGCCTCATCAATTGCATATTATTTTTGTTTTCAACATCAGCCAATCGACAATCGACATGTGGCGTTGTCAAATCGTTGGCAAAAAAACGTTTTTAAAGAAGCGTTTTCGAATTCGTAAACACCTATTAAGGAAAATGGAATTAACTAAAGAATAAAGAAAACACCCACAAGCATAGAGCTGTCAAAATGGGTCATAACCCGCGGGTCAACCCGGTCCACCATGGGTTCGGGCCGGATTGGGTTTGAAAAAATTGTATTTTTTTATGCGGGTCAGATTTCAACCCAGCTCATTTAAACCTGGTTCATGCGGGTTGAATCCGTGGTGGGTCGGGTTGGCGAATTCGCTGTTAAAAGCCCAAAATATTCGACGTTGTATGCGATTTTTATACTAGTGTATCATAAGCCGAGATGTACTTGACCATCATAAGTCGAGATGTTCGAGACCATTATAGGATGAAATGTTTCAGGCTATCATAGGTTGAGATGTACCAAGCCACTATAGGCTGAGATGTATGTTACAAATTTGACAACTATACCAAATCGTACAAGTAATACAGTGGATAAGTCCATATATCATTTTTCCACAAAGACTTGCGTTGTTCAGAAAATTGTGTTTATTTACTAATTAAGACTAAGAACTTTAAAAGAATGAAAATTGTTGATGTGTATGAAATAAATCTAAAACTGAGAAAACAATAAAGTTTATGAAATTACTATATGGTAAAGATTTCACTGGGTTATATTTCATGCATCAAATTAATATGAGAAACACTAAACAATATACTTTCTATTCTTACTATAGTAATCACACCACATGTAACAAGTCCTAATTTCTTAACGACAAGTCTAAACTTGAATAATAAAAACCCTAGTGTCTTTACAATTTATATTATAAGTTTGCATTAATTTCAACATTTCAATGTTAAGAAGCACTAATGATGAACTCTATGTCGAGATGCTCAATCAATTAGTTGTTTTATTCTAGTCTAGGTTTCGACATCATGTGCAATAATCAAATACCCAAAGATATGCAATCAATCAATTCATATAGTTAAGATCGAGAATAGAACACAAGAGCAATGAAAAAAAAATAATTTGAATAGTAGAAATCACAAAGATTGAAGATACATTACATCCAACCCCATGAATAAGGGAGTTAGTTACTCCTATACATTTTAAACATTAGAAAAGAATAATGAGCAATACTTTCAGCCTTCAGAATGAGTCTCTGTCGTATCTCTCTTAGAGTTAGTTTTCTATGCTCCAAGGGCCTGTTTTCTAACTCAATCAAGCCTTCTATTTATAGGATCTAGGTGAGTTCGTGGGTCTGGAATTTGAACTTAATTTTTGTAATTAAAGTAACCTAATATGTTGATAACTACTTTTATTCAGATATTCTTCAATCTTCAATGATTTCTATTTATTTGATTTTTGTAATTGATGTAACCAAATCTGTTGACAACTGATTTTGTTGAGACATTCTTCAATTTTCAGTAATTTTCACTTATCTACACAATATTTTCACAAATAAGAACCAAATATTTATATTTCCAAGTTTATTAAATAAAAACCTTATTTCTCTATAAAAAGTAATAATAAAAATACCAATAAAATATAAAAATAAACAAAATAAAAACAATGATAATGCCAATTATCAATGTACCAAGCCAACATAGGCTAAGATGTACTAGGACAACATAGACCAAGATGTATCAGGCCAACATAAGCTAAGATGTATCAGACCACTATTGGCTGAGATGTATTAGGTCAACATAGATTGAGATATACCATGCCAACATAGACTGAGATAGACCAACATAGACTAAAATGTACCATGCAACTATAGATTGATATATATTAAGTTAACATAGACTGAGATGATCCAAGATGTATAGACTGAAATGGTTCAGATACATATAGCACAAATTATAAACAATATACACTCCAAATTTTATGTAATTTGAAATTATTTTCTTTTTTATATTTCATTTATGTAGTTCAAAGTTAATATAAATTAAAAGGATTTAAGTTGAGTAAAATAAGCACGCAATGATAAATCTATATAAGACATATATTCAATTCTATATGATAAATGTCTAATTTTTAAAATTTAAATTATATATATTAATTAGACATAGTAAAGCTTAAAATATTCCGTCTAAAATTGAAATTTGAAATTCAAAAAAGTTTGAATTGATTTATTTAAATAAAATATTTTTAAATTATAAAAAATTTAAATAAAAAACAATTAAAAATAAAAATATTTTAAATTTTAAAGATTCTCATTCAAATTTAAGTTAAACCTCGATACACCGATTGTTTTACCCTTTCGTTTCTAATAAGTTAATACTATTATATTGTAAAAAAAATCCTCTTCTTTAATCCATTCCATTTCGATTTTTATTTTTATTTTTTCATTTTTTTTTAAAACATAAGAAAGTCTTACATATATGTATGTTCTCTCTCTTTTTACTCCTTTTTCCCTTTTATCTGTTCTCTACTATTTTGACTTCATCTTTTATATTGTTTGAGATTAAATTTTACTTTGCAAACTGTAATAAGTTATGAAACACATTTATCTTATAGAAATTTTAAATTATATATATATATATATATATATATATATATATATATATATATATATATATATATGGTAAAAAAATTATATATATTGAAGAAAGTTTGAAGAGAAGACAAGAATGATAGTACGAGAAAAATAATACAAGAATAAAATAGTGGACTCAAATTTGTTGCACTCATATATCGTCTAAAGATTTAATATCTTTTGAGAGAAAAATTTCTTAGCAAATCAACAAAACTCTTAATATTGTTTATATCCTTTTGTTTGAGAGTTATCATTTGTATCTTTGCTCTTAACATGATTTGTGTTGTAAATAATGAAAAGAATTAAAATGCTTGTCTAGATGTATTGTCTAGGTTTGAGACCATAAGTGGTTAAAATACTTGGAACCAGAAGTGGTTAGCATACTTGTAAACCAGTAGTGGTTAAACTCGGACTAGTCATGTTGACTAGGTAAACCAAGAGTGGTAAGAATACTTGTTGTAAACATGGAGAGACAAAACTCGTGTAATCTTTGCAAAAGATTAGTAGTACCCCTTGAGAGTTCTTAAGGAAGAACAGGACGTAGCTTGGGTTGAGCACCAGTATAAAACTTGTGGTTTAATATTTTGCTATTTAAAACGTTTTTCATTTACCTATATTATAAAAACCAGTGCCTAAATATCTTATAAATTAGATATCTCCTTTACAAATCATTAGGCATTGCTTTGGGAAAGAATTTAGAAAATACTATTCACCCCTCTGTAGTTTTTTCTTATGTTTTCAGTATTTGTTATATTGATGACAAGTTGATCATATGAATTAGGTAAACTCTAAAGTAGAAGTTCCACACATTCATTTTCAACTATGTTGAAATTTACCATTGAAAGTTGGACAAATAATATATTCAAACTATTGACGTGGTCTGATACTAATGTGGACTCACTCATTCACTAGTTCAAAAAGATCCATTAACAATGCAAATTAATGGCGAGTTAGAAGCCACCATCATGAAAAGAGATGTAATGATAAATTTGTAAATAAAATGAAGTTGTTAAGGTCAATTATATGGAAACCACCATTATAAAGTATAAAATAAGTGGAAATAACAAATTTTCCCTGCCAAACTGATGTTAAAAGTTCTTAAATTGAAAAAGAACGACGGTTGAGCATGAAACCATAGTTAAAAGTCAAAAATTAAAAAGGAAACAATGACAGTTGGATGGGGAACCGTTGTTAAAAATTCTTAAAGTGAGAAACTATGAGGGTAGTCATAGAATCATCATTGTTTGTATTGTTAGATGTTTCAGTCTTCACTTTCTCTTTCTATATTGTGTTCCACTCGTATCCTTTCATAGAAACACTAATTCTATCTCACTTTCTTCCTTATTTCGTGGACATTCTCTGATTGCCTTCACCATTGTTATACGTTGACGAAGATGCTAATGAAGACATTGACAAAGAATTCCCAAACTCTTGCCTCCTTATGTTCTAGTTTCATATCCTCTTGTCTCCACCCTTATCGATCACTAACGTCCCCTCCATATGCCCTATAATTATCACCTCCACCTATGAGTTACTACCTCCATCCTCATACTAATTGTGTTTTCATTATCTTTTTATTTGAATTTCTTTTTTTATTTTTTGTTGTCTACTTATAACAATTGTTTATATTAAAACTGTTGTTATAAGTATTTCAAATGTTGACGGTTGTAACTATCATTGATTACTTCTAACTTACAACAACAACCTTATTAATGACAAGTTGTGTGTTAGCAAAATAATGAAGAAGAAATTTTGATGATGTCCAAATCAAGTCAAGAACAACCATGAATCATGAAGAATGATATTTGAAGACTTGTAACCTTTTGTAATAATTGTATGAACATAGGAAAATTAGTAGTTTCATGTATGTATTCAAAAGTGATGTAAAAAAATAAACCAGAAGCAAAATCTGTGCAGTGCTAATCGATTAACAAGAGGTGTTAATCGATTAGCGTTAATCGATTAACAGAGAGTGTTAATCGATTTTTCCAGAGAGCCATGGAGAAGCCCAGCAGTGCAGTGCTAATCGATTAACAAGAGGGTGTTAATCGATTAGCGTTAATCGATTAACAAGGGCTGTTAATCGATTAACATAGTGAACGTTTGAAAAACTAGCCGTTTTTAGAGCCGTTGAAGTATCCGTTGGGTTGTTAATCGATTAACCACTGTAGCTAATCGATTAACACTGTCAGAAAAGTTGAAAACGAAAAATGGAGGAGCCTTTGGACGAGTCTATAAATAGACTCTCATTTTCTCTCAAGGATTATCTACTACTCTTCCCTTGTGCTCAAATACTCAGAAACTATTGAGAATTGTGTGCTCTTGTTCGGCTTGTGAAACTCGTGTCTGTGGAGCTAGTGAAGTGCTGCTACGGTGACAGAGGAAATAGCCGGTTCATCCTTGGTGTGTCTAAGGAGGTGTTCGGAAGAGAATCATCCTTCCATCATCTGTGCAAATTTCTCTCAACCTTACTCTATTTTATTGTCTTTATTATTTGCTAAGTAAGTTTAATTGAGTAGAAATTTTTAAGGCACACGTTTTTAGTAAGAACCAATTCACCCCCCCTCTTGGTTTGTTATCCCACGCTAACCATTCCGCTGCAGCCGCTTTGACAATTGGTATCAGAGCTTGCTTTGATAGTCATTCAAATGGCAGGATCACATCAAACCTTTGCAGAGGGTGCTTCTATCAATAGACCACCACTATTCACAGGTGAAAATTACGCATTTTGGAAGGTCAGAATGCAAATTTTTATGGAATCTATTGATATAGATATTTAGGATGCTGTTGCATTTGGTCCTTTTGTTCCAACTAACAATATGCAGGAACCAAAGCCCCGTGACCAATGGACTGCTCAAGATAAGAATATATTGATACCCAACATCAATTAGCTGATATTTTCACCAAAGCATTGCCTAAAGATAGATTCTATGAGCTTAGAAGAGACTTAGGGATATTGAAAACATGTTAAAAATTGAAAATAAGAACAATTTGCTGATTTTCGGAAATCAGCGTCAGTTAATCGATTAACAGAGGGTGTTAATCGATTAACGTTAATCGATTAACAGGTCCTGTTAATCGATTAGCATACGTTACAGGCAGTAAATTCTGCCAAAAATAGCCGTTGTAACGGCTATAAACGGTCATTTTTTTAAATTTGAACGTTGGGGGGATCATTTTCAGCCTATTTAAACCCATACCATCCCTCATTTTTACCCACTCACTTTACCCATCCCTCTACAACTCAAATTCACTTCATTTCTTCTCTCAAAATTCAAAATCTCTTGCTCTCATGGCTGAACCATCAAGAAGAAGAAGAAGAAGAAGCTATGGATCGGAAAGCACACCTATTGCACGTGGTCCAAATATTCAAGGGTGGATTTCCGATGATGGAAAGCATGAAGAATATCTACAAATGTGGAAAGAACGCAAGATTCTTCGTCAAAAATTTGTAGATCTCAATTGGTTTACCACACATCAATTTCAATTTTCTCAGCAATTGATTGAGCAAGGTGTCCAGCATCTACTGCAACTTCAAGGGAGTTACTATCCAGATTTGGTAAGAGTATTCTACTACAATCTAAAATCCCAAAATGGTATTGTTTATACTCGTGTAAAAGGGATAGATATCATTCTGGATAATGACATTTGGAAAAATGTTGCTCATCTTCCCATCTTAGAAAATACCATGCATGTGCCAAATGACTTTGGTGATTTTAACAAAATTTTGGCATATCGCTCTTTCATGCGCAACCCTCAACAACCTCTACCAAATAGGAGATATCTTCTAGTAGGAAATCTTAGAATGGAGGAAAGGGTTCTTCATTATCTTATTGTATGGTTGCTTTGTCCAAGAGGCTCAAACTTAGCACAATGCTTTGAAATTGATCTCATGATCATGTCTGCCATTACTCAAAATATCAAAATCAATTGGGCAGATCTCATCTCCGACACTATTGTCCAGGCAAAGAGGTATGATAGAGGTCATCTTCCATATCCCCTCCTTATTTCCTTAATCTGTGTTTATAAAGGAGTTGATGTTACGGGAGAGAAATATCTCACCGTCTTAAGAAATCATGAAATTGAGGAATCAGCATTGCATCAAATGGGGTTTATACGACAAGGAAATATGTTTGTCCGTGCTGAAGATGATATTGCACAAGAAGAGGACGCATCAGCTGAAGAAGATGAAGATATTCCTATGCCTCATCCAACAAATGTTGCTGGCCCATCCCATCCTCCACAAGAATATAGTCTAGAAAGTATATCTAGACAAATTGAAGACATGGCCTCTATGCAACAAAGAAGGATGAATGATATGATGGCTTATCACACTCTTCGCTATGATGAAATTAATAATCATCTTAAGGAGATTGATGACAAACTTGCAAAACTCTATGTTCCCGATAGTGATGATGAGTCTTAGGCAATTTATGTTTTTCTTAGTATGTGAACTTTATATTTCCTTGTATGCTTGCCTATTTGAATTCAATAAAAAGTATGTTGTTTTTATTATTATTTCTATGCATATATGATTTTATTAAGGGGGAGTATAATTTCTAATACATTTAGGGGGAGAAATTATACATCACTTTTTAATTATGATCAAAAAGGGGGAGAAATATTTAAAGTCTTTTATTGCAAATATTTCTAAGTTCACTAACAATTGTTTCTTCCTTAAGTTATGTTTTAGAATACAGATTATTATCAAAAGCTTTAAATCAAGAAGGTTTTGATCATCATCAAAAAGGGGGAGATTGTTAGCAAAATAATGAAGAAGAAATTTTGATGATGTCCAAATCAAGTCAAAAACAACCATGAATCATGAAGAATGATATTTGAAGACTTGTAACCTTTTGTAATAATTGTATGAACATAGGAAAATTAGTAGTTTCATGTATGTATTCAAAAGTGATGTAAAAAAATAAACCAGAAGCAAAATTTGTGCAGTGCTAATCGATTAACAAGAGGTGTTAATCGATTAGCGTTAATCGATTAACAGAGGGTGTTAATCGATTTTTCCAGAGAGCCATGGAGAAGCCCAGCAGTGCAGTGCTAATCGATTAACAAGAGGGTGTTAATCGATTAGCGTTAATCGATTAACAAGGGCTGTTAATCGATTAACATAGTGAACGTTTGAAAAACTAGCCGTTTTTAGAGCCGTTGAAGTATTCGTTGGGTTGTTAATCGATTAACCACTGTAGCTAATCGATTAACACTGTCAGAAAAGTTGAAAACGAAAAATGGAGGAGCCTTTGGATGAGTCTATAAATAGACTCTCATTTTCTCTCAAGGATTATCTACTACTCTTCCCTTGTGCTCAAATACTCAGAAACTATTGAGAATTGTGTGCTCTTGCTCAGCTAAGGAAACTCTGTCTGTAGAGTTGGTGAAATACTGCTACGGTGATAGAGGAATAGCTGGTTCATCCTTGGTGCATCTAAGGAAGTGTTTGGATGAGGAATTCATCCTTCGTGAAGTATTCGAAGGAAGTGTTTCATCCTTTGTGAAGATTCAAAGGAGGTGTTGTTTCATCTCTTGTGACTTCAAGAGAGGTGTTTTCTAAACTTTTACAAATTGTATCTGTGTGATTGTAGTTTGTAATAGTTTTGTGATTAGTGAAGTGTTTATCTTGTTTTGAGATAAGCGACTGGACGTAGGATTGGTAAGATCTGAACCAGGATAAAATCATCTGTGCAAATTTCTCTCAACCTTACTCTATTTTATTGTCTTTATTATTTGCTAAGTAAGTTTAATTGAGTAGAAATTTTTAAGGCACACGTTTTTAGTAAGAACCAATTCACCCCCCCTCTTGGTTTGTTATTCCACGCTAACCATTCCGCTGCAGCCGCTCCTGACATTGTGAACCATCGTTACAACCCTTTTTAATTGATTTTAAAAACCTTATCTGTAGTAGTGATTCTAAAGGCAAAGTTTTCTCTTCAAGAATATTCTTATGTGAAGTGACTTAACTTCATATAACTTGATGAACCAAATCTCCTTCATTATATCCTTCTCTATGCTGTTGGATAAAACTTTATTTGCCTTTGTTAGGTGTAAATCTACAATAGCATTATCATTTATTTCTTTTTTCCTTTGATCCATGATGTCCAAAGGTGTTTCTTCAATCAATGCTAGAAAATTGTCATTTCTCGAAATTGCCTTCATCTTCAATTTTCATAATGAGAAATTATTCACATGGAACTTCTCTATCCTATATTTTGTTGTCATAACTTCAAAACTGACTTATGTACTTCTCACTATGTCTAGTACTATCTACTGGAACAATGAAGATAAAGCGTGAGTGATTTTCGAGAAAGAGGTGGGACATTGATGGACACACTTAAATTCTAAGTCTTTCCTAATAAGAGCTTTCCTAGACATGCACTTTTGTACTACCACACTATATTCAGTAATAAGTTTATTTTTTTTCACAATACTATTCTAATGAAAATAGTAATAAAATATAATCAAGAATTAAGATCATCACACTCTCGTACCACTATTGGATATAAAAGTAACAACACAATTACACAACATTAAAATAAAAGAACAAAGTAAAAAGAATATTACAAACCATAAGAAGAAAATGTAATTTTATTAAAATGAAGAAAATTATAAACCCTTCTCTCTAATTCCATAGAGAAAACAATAAGATCCTTTCTTGAAAATAGGAAGAATAATTACAAGAAGAATCTTAAAAGAAAAACTAATATGTTGTCTTAAATTTTCTCTCAAACACTGTATTGGTAGGAAAAAGAAGAACTTTAAGATATTTTCCTAAAAAAATATTAAACTCTTTTTATAACATGAAAAGTAAATATAAGACAAATTTATTCAATGTGACACTTCTCTTCTCACAATAATAACCGATAACTTAATTGCAATATCATAGTTCTTATAATGAAACTTAATATGTATTTTTTGTTAAAAAAAATTATAACTTATGTAACTTAAAAAAACAAGGTGTATAGCATTTGCTATAATGAGTGTTTTTGATTTAAAATATTTGATCTTATTTGTCATATTTTTTTAAAAGTATCTTTTTGAACAATGTTTTAATTTTTTAAAGCTTTTAACTCTTGTAATTAATCTTCCAATGTTAGTACATAAATAAGAAAATTCCTTAAAAGTTACTCTCTTTCATATTTGCCTTTCATTTTAGAAAGTAAAATATAATTTAGTTCTCACACATATATACTAAAGTATATTTGAATGAAGAAGAGAAAATAAAGGAGTAACAATGCAACTTTTTAATTTGTTTGATAGTAAACAAGAAAAAAAAAAGATAGAGTACTAACAAGATCTGATAAGGTGCATTCTGTTTGATCATGTTTCAAACAAGAGAGCAAAAAATGTGTCAAAATCTCAACTTTTCTACAGAACAATGTGTCCTTCTGCTGCCAAAATGAATAGACTAAATAAACAGAAGATTTTAATTATTATGCGGTTCAAATAATGAAAATATAAGACTTGACAAGATAATTAATATGAAATACGTGTTAATATTATTTGTTAATGAAAAATTTTTAAATTAGGAAAATATTAATGTTTCAAATCTATTGGGAATAATAATTTTCTCAATCTGATTGTATCAATTTTTTTTTATTTTCCTCTTGTCATTTCAATTTAACATAATGCTTTAACATTTCCCAATTTCTATATGCTTAAATAACCTTTTTGTCGAACATGTTTATGGGTCAAGGTAGAACCTTTCCCATAAAATTATTTGTAAATGTATGTCTAAATTAGAGAAACTTACAGTTAAAAGATCACATAGTGAATTCCTGTTCGGAATAAATGATTATGAGTATCAATTATGCATTCACAATACATGTTTCTATAAATTCTTTTAAAAATATAAAATATATTTATTTCATAAGTTACGACTTATTTATATATAAATTAAAACATTAGAAAATTATGTATAGAAACTCCTATAAATTGAATTACACACAAAATAATTTTAGACTACAATGAAATTAATATTTACACGTTTTCTCAATTTTTCTCTTCTAAACATTATAATATAGCAATACCAATATTTATGTAAAATACACATTATATTATACTAGTGAAAATGTGTTACTTTTTTATGTTAATAAAAAAAATTGTTGTTATTTTTTCTACCTCACCCAATAGTCACACATAGTTTAAAAGTCGAGGGTTAAGGCAATTTATATACTTATTCCTCTTTCCATCCTCTAAGACGCCTTTTAAAAGTAAAACCATGACAGAGCTCCACACTCACGTTGTAAGTTCTACAAAAAAATATAATAATTAAAAATAAAGGATCGCTTTGAGTCCAGAATAATTTTGTTGGAAATTGGTATTTTGTGTGTACATTTTTGTTAGAACATAATTGCTATGTTATTTCTTTGATTTTATTTTAATAAAGTGATACACATGTTTTGGTATGTTTGTTGGATATTGATAGGTGTGTGTTATTACAAATGTTATGTGTTGGGTTGTTGGTAGGGATGTTGACTAGGATTGAATGCATGTAGGTTCAATTCCTAGGGAGAAAAGTTTAAGTGAAACTTAGATTTTTATTTGTATTTTTGCCTAGGAGCAAAGAGGTTTTTTCACTTTATTAATTAGGTGTAGAAATTAAAATGGGGGGGGGGGGGTAGAAAAGAGAAGCAAGCATAGTTAGATTATAAATTGAATTTTTAAAGGGAGATTACTTGAATCTATTAGAAGATTGAGTGGTTGTTATTTTAAAAATTAGTTGGGAGAAAATAAGAGATATAATCTTGGTGAGTTTAGAAATTAAAATAGATATTTTTATTAGGAAGAGATAAAGATAAACTAGAAAATAAAAAGAAGAGAATAGAAGGGAGAAAGAGAGTTTTAGAAAAAAAAAACCCTAAAATTAATGTGAGTTTAGAGATATAATCTTAAAAATTAGTTGGGAGAAAATAAGAGATATAATCTTGGTGAGTTTATAAATTAAAATAGATATTTTTATTAGGAAGAGATAAAGATAAACTAGAAAATAAAAAGAAGAGAATAGAAGGGAGAAAGAGAGTTTTAGAAAAAAAAAAACCCTAAAATTAATGTGAGAAGAGAAAGAGAGGGGCATTCTCTTAGGAGAGAAGAGGCTAATGTGGAGAAGGAGGAATTAGCTATAGAAAATGTTAGTGTAAAGGGAGGTTTGCTGTGTTTTAGGGTGTAGATAAAGTCCTAGGATTGGCCAAGGTATAAGGAAGCTTACCTTGTTTTTAATATATGTTAAATGTCTATGTTTTGATTACCTTGCATGTTAATCATTGTTTTGATACATGTGAATGTGATTATGGGTTATGATTATCTGTTGATATTGCTGGGTATGTGTATGTATGAGAATATGTTTTGCATGGGGATAGGGTTTATATCATGTATGTTTTGGGTTTTCTTTGTGAAAGCATGTATGACTTTGTTGAGTTTTCCCATGATAAGATGTATTGATGCCAAGATGGGAAAAATGTATGTTTTTTGGGGGTTTTACCATGCAAATATATGTTGCAAAAGGGTGGTATGATGATTATATGCAGTATGTTAGGTTTGTTTGGGTTGTAATCTGCATAATAATGGGTTTTGGATGATTCCATTGGTGTTGTGTGTGTATTTGGATATGTTCCCATGTATCTATGAGTCTTGTATGCATGAATAATGTGTTAAGCATGTTTTCACATGGCTTGGGAGTGATGCATGTGGGTTTTAAACCTTTTGTTTCTATGCATAACGAGATTATTCTCTAAAATAATCAATTATCTGGGATGATAATCGATTATCCTTTCATACGTTGTGATTTTGGAATGTTTGGTGTGTTGAATTTGCTAGAATAATCAATTATCATTAGTGATAAGTAATTAAAGATAATCGGTTATCAGGATTGATGATCGATGTTAAACTGCCTTTTAGTCGCCTAAGGCAGAACAAATCTAGTCCCCACTAATGTAGCATAAGGATGACCAAAATATCAATCCTAGGACTCAACAAAGTTAAGATTAAAGTGTAAAGTTAGATCTTGTTATGTTATTTACTAATTATTTATTTACTAACTACTAAACAAGTGGGGACATTTAAAATGAATGAAACTAAGAAAGGAAAAAGAAAAATCTAAACTAAAATCTATTTAAAAGAATAGAGAAATTGAAATGCAATAAAAGAAAAGAAAATAAAAGTCTAAAGTACTCAAAACAGAAATAAAACCTAATTACTATAACTACCTACAACTGAAATAGAACATATATGATGCAATCTAAACAGAACTCAATTGCTAAATGAATTAATAAAAACAGAAATACAGAACAGAAGCAAAACCTAATTCTAAAAGAAGGCATTAACAATCAAGAGATATTCCTAAACTAAGCATCAAATCCGAATCAGAATGTAAAACATAAAACCTAAAGTGAATCATCAAATCCTATACTCTAAACAGAAGTAATCAAAACAATCATGCTATTACTATCAACTAAAACAAAAATCAACAACTAAATGAATTATGCAGATGTAAAACAATACCAAATCAAACTATCATATGTGCAAATCAACTACCAGAGATATTACAATCAAACGAAATGTGAAAAAAAATCAAAGAATCAGCAAAGAGAATTCATTAGAATCAAGAACTGGAATCAAATTCATATAGAATCAATGCACAGAGTGGTTGATCATATATCAAGAAGACATCCTGTGAAAATAAGCCCATTACAGGGTCTTAAAGTTCATTTCCAGAACTTAAAAGTCAATGATCATCACTCAGTTCATCAAAACTATAATGAAATTGAACTTAGTCTAACAATTATGAAGTTTAACATATCTCAAGAAGACCTCTTGATAACCTTGGGGTCCTATTACATCCAAAACAGATGTAGAAATTTGTATGTTTTCCTTCACAATTCTCAAACAAGTCCAATTAAAAAATTGCAATTACACATAGCAGAAATAATAAAAAGAAAAGAATAGAAACATAAATTTGAATGAATCTTTATGCATTGGACTCATCTTTGACTCGAGAAGACATCTCGAAAATGTATGCTCACTGTGGAGTCATTTAATTGCCATAGGAATCATAAAAATGCAGAGTTACAAAGTTCAAATCAATTTCTTAGAACAAAACAAGAAACACAATCATGTAATCAAACAAGAATACGAAAACATTGAAAAAGAAATCAAAACAATAGAATCATAAAGCACTCAACATAGAGAAACATCAATGAAAAAAAAAGAAATTTTATTAACAAGAAACAAAAATTACAATAGAGAGTACCGAATGAAGCGCGCGATCGAAGCAACCACGATTGTCACTACCAAGGTTACTCGATCAATAGTTCAAGAACACCAGAATCTACTCTACTAAGCGTGTAAACGTAAACCCTAAAACTCACGTTCTCTCTATCTACTCTAAAACTAAAAAATGTAAAAGCTGTGTGTAAGTAAAAGTGTCACATTTACATGGCAGAAGGACCCTTTATATAGGGTTGAAAAAGAAAAAGAAAATGAAAGAGGGAAACATGCTCACTACGCTTCAAGCTTATGATCGGACGACTAACCTTCCTTTGCTTCGAGCTCGCGTTTCTAGCCATTCGATCCTCTCCAACGGGCTGCTCCGGTCAGGTCTTCAGTATCTCCGATTAGCTTCGGTTCAGTGGCACAAGACTGGATCATCTTTCTGGACCAGCATCCCTTGAGCTATTGAAGCTTTCTCTCTTCGTTCTCTCACTCCACCCAAGCCCTAGCTTTGGGTTTTCTTTCTTTTCCTGAAATGCTCGAGAGAGTGCTTCTGCCCCAAATGAATTACTTGGGAGATAGCCCCCCAAAAGCAGCTTCTGCCATAAAAATTCACCATTTCACTTAAGTTGGGCCAACCTATTCATAGTCACAACCCAAATTCATATCTGTATCAACACCAGCATTGGCCTATTTTTCTTCAAGGGAGTTGCTCCCTCCACCCCCACACGTCTCTTCCTCCACCTCCCCAATTTTCTAAAATGCCAATTATATCCTTCTAAAATGACAATTATATCCTCAAAAGTTAAAAGGAACACTATCTCTGGACGGATGACATCCTTCAACGGATGTCAACATCCGTTTAAGGCAAAACGGATGTCGACATCCGTTTCGCCTTAAACGGATGTTGACATCCGTTGAAGGATGTCATCCGTCCAGAGGCAGTGTTCCTTTTAGGTTTCGTTTTTATTTTACTACGTTTTGCGGCTCATGCAAGGATTATAGGCTTGGATATTCAAAGGATTATTGGAAGTATGGGAAGGGTTTAGGGTTTAGAATTATAGGAAGGATTATGACTACGTACCTGGAGAGGAACCACGACAAGGACACTACACCATAAACGCACTGCACCACGTATTGCACCGAGAACAAGAGGAAGATTGCTTGATAATTCTTTTCACGATCACCAAGCTTTGCAGAAAAATATTTTACTCATATAAGGAACTACGTAGGTTATCAGTGAAATATGTTATAAATGAATAAAATTAAAAAACAATAATTTTAAAAATAAAATTTTACTGAGCGGCAAAATAGTAAAGGAAAGGTGGAGGAAGGGGCAAAAAGGTAAAAGGGGAGGTGGAGGAAGAGATGTGTGGGGGTGGAGGGAGCAACTCCCTTTCTTCAAACCAGCAGTAGCCCAACTCCAATGCAGTGGCCCAATTCCATTTCCAGCAG
Source organism: Vigna angularis (assembly GCF_016808095.1). NCBI lineage: Eukaryota > Viridiplantae > Streptophyta > Magnoliopsida > Fabales > Fabaceae > Vigna > Vigna angularis. Next base: position 26,913,429 of record NC_068974.1, on the reverse strand, counting down.
CAGCAACCCTGCATTTCAGCTGCATCAGCCCAATTGTGCACTCACAGATTCAGCCCAAATCATGCATCTACCCTTAACATTGTCCAATATGAAATTTGAAATTCAATTATGAAAAAGGAACCAATCAACAATTGAAGTATGGGTATTTTAACAATTCAAAATTAAAAGAAAAATAAAGAAAAAAGATTTTTATTAAAAGATTTTCTCTAAAAAAATTAATATCCTAATTATTTACAAACACTAAAAATTACTCCTAAAAACCAAATTTTAACTACAATTTTACAAAACTACATATATAAAGAAAAATCCTAAAACTAGCCTAATTCTACCCAATTAAAAACTAAAATACACTAACAAGGACTTCTAGACACTGAAAAGTGCAAATTTGGAGAGTTTTCAATCGATTATCACAATGCATTTTGAGCAGCTAAAAACATCTTTGGAACAATTGATTATCATTAGTGATAATCGATTAACGATAATCGATTACTAGAATTGATAATCGATTATCACAATGTATTTTGTTGGAAATGTGGATTTTGATGGAGATTGAATGAGGGCCAAGCTTCAAAGGTTGGAGAACGTGATGTTAGGCTAAGAATGAATGTTAATGTCATATTTAAGGTCAGGTTGGACTCTTGATTGATGATGAAGCATGAATGTGTGACAACATACTAAGGTGTGTGGTTGACCAATATGCATGAGATGGGAAAAACATGTCTACTTGTTGTACAAAGTAAATCTAAAGAATATATGTCGTGCAATATGGGATAACGACTCTCTTTGGCCTTTTGTGCAAAGAGAGAGTGATTTTTAAGTGTCGAACCTTCTTTGTATGGGGGAATGATGTTTTTCTTAGTCCTTGTGTGATAGGGAAACAAATCCTTTGACTGTGAAGGTGGAACGGCTGGAGTGAGCCTGTATGGAGAGGCTATAGGTGACGTGTATGGGGAAGCTACAAGTTTGTGAGGTAGGGTATATGAGTGTGATTGAGTGTTTGCATGATGGATTTTATGGAAGTGTGGATGCTTACGGTGATATTCATGATGGGGATATTCATGATGGCGTTAATGATCATGATGTGAAAGATGCTCCTGAGTATGCTATGTTGATAGTGGTGAGGTTATAATAATGATGGTTACCTGATGGTGTAGTTAGCATAGGTACTGATGAATGGATAAACTATTAGTCTATATGTGTGATGTTCGTGATGAAATCGAGGATCAAGGGATCGCGGCTGATTTGCATTGATGATGGAATTATTGATTCATTGTGTTGTTAGTGATTAAAATGGGGTTGCTTCTTGATGTTATGTATTGTTCTTTTTTAATCACATTTTGTATTGCTATGGTTTGTTTTATCGATAAATTACCCCATATTGGTTTGTGTTTGTGTTTGTGATTGAAATTATTGGTGATGATCATATAATGTATTATATATGAGCAGATGATATTGCAGATGTTCTAGAGGCATATGATAGATTCGTTTGATGATGGTGAAAATATTTGGGTTTTCTTTCACAGTTCTTTTGGTTTAGACTTTTGAGACAATGTAATTTGAAGTTAATTCTATTACTTGGTTATTTAAATTCTTTTTGAATAATGTAAATGTTGACATTGCTTTTGGAACTGTTGCAATATGAATTATTTCGTACGATATATAATGGATATTTTCTAAAAATACGTTTTCAAGCTATATGAATGTTTTGAAATATTTAGTTTTTTTAATAACCCGTGACACCTTGAATTTGGGGCATTACATACCTAGGTTTATATCTTCATTCATCTCAATTTCTGTTATATTATATTTTGAGTGAACTCTTGTGCCAACATCGATCATTGGACCGAACCATTCAAAATAAAAGAGGGGAATCTTCTTTATCAGTGAAAAATATTCCAATTTATAAATATAGGAGATGATGCAAAAAAAAAAAATCATCTTGTCCTCCTTCTGTCACACCTTTTACATGGACACTATACTTTGTGGTTTTCTTATCATCACTCCATTGCTTTGTATGAAACTTATAGCCATTAAAAAAATAGATATTACACGATGTTGCCTTTGAACTAGGTCCCCAGGCTAATGCCTTCATGTTTAGGTCGATTAAGATATGGAATAACATCCCTAGATAGAAAGGAAACTAAAACCTAAACAAGAACAAAATATAAATGGAATTAAAGATAGAAAATAAAGAGAGAAAAGGAAAGGAAACTTAGGAGATTAAAGCCATGCCAGGTGGAAGGATCCAAGATAAGTGCAAGAAGGATTGCCACTTGTTCTTCACAATATAAAACCCAAAGTTCAAACTAAGAGATAAATTCTATCTCAAAGAAGAAATGTAATTTAATGCAAATCACTCCTATTTTCATTCAATGAATGATATGTGTTACAACAGAGGCCTTAGGTTGCTTATATAGGACTAGGATAGGAAGTAGGTTGAGTAAACTAAGGGATGTGGGACTTGGAGGCCTAAAAGTCTATAAAGTGATGTCCAAGGCTATTTTAGGTTCCATGTCTCTTAATTCTACATGATTCCAAGGCTATATAAGCTACCTCACTAGCCTAAAGATCAAAACTAAAACTATACAAGAGATAACTTGCGTTACAAGCAACTAAAAAAGAAAGACTTGTTTATTCTTCTTTCTTTTAAGTCCAAACTAGGTGAAGTCCCTTATTGCTTGCACTTTAAAGAGAAGAAGGATATATAAGCTTCTCTACAACCAAACCAAGAGAAAAAAACTAGAAAGGAAAAATACAAGCCTATGAAAACTTATGCTACTAAAGACCAAAATACAAGCCATAAATCCTATTCTACTATTTTTATTTCTTCATATTTTCTTCAGGTCTTGACCCATTTATGATCACATCATATTTGAAAAACTCAATCTCGTCTACAATATATGAATTTCAACCAAAGGGATCACCACAAGGGAGACTGAATGCCCGTCTCTATATGCATCCACAACTTGAACTATCCAATTCTATATGTTGTACTCATTCCAATTCCTTAGCAATAAAAATCAAAGCATATCTGGATACATGTCCAATAAGTCTTATGTATTTGATTTCTTCATAAGCTTCACTCATAACATTGAGACTTTTTTTTCGAAGGACCCTTAATCTTGTTATGTTAAAGGATAATGATGTTATGAATAATATCCCAACAAGAACAAAGATCTCTCATACTGATGCCCAAAAGTTTCTTTAGGCTCTAGTGAGAAGACTCAACACTAACAAAAATTAATCAACAATATCAAAAAATATTTAACAAAAACAGCTAAGTAAAAGAGCATTAAAACATTCCGTTTTGTTGTTGTATTCCCTAAATGTATTACTTTGTTTGTCCAGGCCTTTACAAAGTATGTATTACATGGAATAATCCAAGTATTATTAACATATTTGAAGAATAAAGTCCATGATCTACAGTTGTACTCAAGGTAATTGATATAGTCACCAAACAGTGTTTGATCTTCACAGTCCTTGACATTTTCCCATGCTTCCATCACCACATCCCATGCCTCAACAAAATTAACTAACATTTTTGCATTTGGCTTTAACATTTTTCAGGATGTGTAAGTGACATAACATCTGATATGACTTAGAGAATACATTGAGAATGAAATTTATCAAAGCCAAGTATATGTTCTTATGGACCGCCATTAGATGTAAAAAATAAACCTCTAAGCCTTTCCAAAGCCCAAGTGAAATTATTTTGTCTTTCACTTGATAAGAATGCAAATGTTGTTGAGAAGGTCAACCCAATAAACATCATACCAACAATATCAAGTAAAGGAAGTCAATATTTATTTGTTTTGTATGTTGAATCCATCAACAAAACAATATTAAATGCATTTAAAAATTTCATTGCATCAAGATGTGTCCAAAAGAGGTCAGTTAAACCCTCAAATTTGTCGACACACCTACTCTATTTAATATAGTTATCATGATATAACATCATCCTCAACTGTTACAGTTAAGTTCTTGACCCTCTTAATACTAGTAAAAAAAAGGGATACTAATGCGCCCTTTATGCTTCGGTTTACCAAAAACCGAAGCATAACATGACGTTGTGGCATTATTGAAATTTTTACGAAAATATATGCCTCGGTTCCAATCCACCCGAAGCAGTAGAGGGTCTATGGTCTCGGTTCCCATGATAACCGCTGCAATAGACCTCTACGCCCATTGGCATTTCCCTCTACAATCTGACCAAAATCTCTATGCAGGGCATATGGCCTCAGTTGTTTTCAAAATTGAGATCATAGATCCTCTACGCCCACTAACATTCCTCTATGCAATCTGACCAAAATATTTGTGCAGGGCATATGACCTTAGTTGTTTTGAGAACTAAGGCCATAGAACCTCTATGCCGATTGACATTCCCCTCTCCAATCTGACTAAAATATTTTTTTAGGCTCTTTGACCTTAGTTGTTTTCAGAACCAAGGCCATAGATCCTGTCCCCAAAAAGTTGGTCAGTTGAAAAGTCAGGGCGCAAATATCTGTGAGGGCTTTTGGCCTCGGTTGTTTTCAGAACCGAGGTCATAGACCTTGTCCCCAAAAAGTTGGTCAGCTGAAAAGTCAGGGCGCAAATATCTGTGACGGCTTTTGGCCTCAATTCCTCTAGAACCAATGACATAAACCCAACTATAACTCTTCTCTGACTCATTTTGTATATTTAAAATATAATTTATTTGGGTTTTTGACACGGTTGTATTGCAACCGAGGTAAAATGGGTCTTATGCTTTGGTTTAGAAGGGACGCAAGGCAAACGAGTTGAACAAAATTGCAAAATTGGCATTTTAAATTAATTTTTAATTTTTTTGGACGACTTTAGGCCTTTGTTGAGTGTAAAACCGAGGCCATAACCCCAATATTGTCTTAGTTTTATGATGAACCGAGGTAATAAAATTTTGTAGGTTAAAAAAATAAAATACGAGGATGAACAATTCCATCTTCTTCGCGAGCGAAATAGTTCTTCCTCTGCAAACATAGAACCCCTCTGCCTCGCGCATCTGATAAGCATTTCCTTCGCGTTTTCATAGTTCAAAGTCGTTTTTTGTTGTTGTTGTGGCCGTCGTGAACGTTTAGGAAGTATTATCACCGATCAAAATCGTTCCAAACCTCTTCTTGGGTTGATTTTTGCGATTCTCCACCTTAGAGGTAAATTTTCAATACTTTTTTTTTGCGTTTTGGTGTTTGTTTTTGTTTCTAAAACTAATATTTTGTTTGTATATTTGTCTAGGTTTGATTTTGGCATAGTTGAATTTTCTACCGTTTTGATCGCGGGTTGTCCATTGATATTGGCTTTTCACAGTCTTAGGTTCTTATTTTAATGTTTAAAGTTTACTTTTTAAAAAGATTATACACTTTTGTAGTAGGCTATAAAATTTTGTCTCTTGAATATGTGATTATTTGAATGCTTATTAATTGTATGCTTATTAATTGTATGATTGTATGATTGAATTAAATTAACCTTAATTTTCCGTTAAATAGTCAATACAAAAATTATTTTATATGGTAATTTTGTAGAATATTTCAGAATATTTACATATGGATCAAAATGGGATTAATTTACCATGCATTAGTGCTATGTACGAGAGAGGGGTAGAGGAATTTAGATGTCCTTGTGTCAACTGTTTGAATGAGAGAAAGTTGAACGCAAGCTAAATTAGAAAATATCTTATTTGTGATGGTTTCTTACAATGTTATTTAACATAGATATGACATGGCAAAGAAATACACTTTTCGACTGTCTCCCAAACTGAAAATGTTATTGTTTCCACCATGGCAGATCAACCAGAAGAAGACACATTAGAGAACGTGATCCACGATGTTGGCGTAGAAAATTTTGCCCAAGGTCATGTGTATGAGATGATGTCCACTGATGCGGAAACTCCTCTGTATGTTGGTTCAACTAAGTTCACACGGTTGTCAGCGGTGTTAAGGTTCATGAATTTGAAGGCGACCAATGGTTGGATTGTTAAGAGTTTCACATAATTGTTGAGGTTGTTGAATGAAATGGTGCCAGATGGAAATACAGTACCCACTCATAATTAGGATGCAAATAAAATTCTTTGTTTGATGGGTATGGAGTATAAAAGAATACATGCTTTTCCTAATGACTGCATTTTATATAGGAAAAAGTTTGAATTTTTGAAAAAGTGTCCAGAATGCGGGTTATCACGATACAAGTCAAAAAACAATAGTGAAGATAATGGTTCCTTCCAAAACAATAGTAGTTTGGTACCTTCCAATTATGGCGAGACTTAAGCGTTTGTTTGTGAATCCAAAAGATGCCAAAATCCTTAGATGACATGCAGATGAGAGAACAATTGACGAGCTGCTTCGTCATCCAACTGATTCAAAGCATTGGAAAAATATTGATCAACAATTCCCCCAATTTGGTCAAGAATGTAGAAATCTTAGGTTTGGTTTAGCCACTGATGGAACGAACTGTTAACCCTCGGCAAGTGTAACCAAATCGTATCAAGTAATAAACCTGGTAAGACCAAGTATCGTTCTCCCAAAGGACTCACGGCCTAAACAGTTATGTGATTTATTGATGAATTAAGACTTGTGAACAAATTGTTGTAAGTTTCAAATGCAAAAGACTAAAAAGTAAATATGTATGCATGTGATGTTCAATGGGCAAGAAGAAACAAAACACTTGAATTGAAATATATGGATGAATATGTTGTTGGGGTTTATCAATTTCATCCTATCCATTCTCTTGTATTTAGGAATTCATCATTCTTTTCATTAATGTTAATGCCACTTTCTAAATTACTTTAAACCCGATGTCTCGGCGAAGAAAGCCTAATCATAATCACTAGTTTACAATGTCTTGTCTCCCTAGCAATTAATCATGCATTATAGTGAACAGAAGCTTAAAGGCAACCAACTATCATACTTCTATGTCTAGGTTTGTAATATACTGATGGGAGAGATTCCCCAGATCTAGATTTCCCCGTATGTGTCCATATCGACAAAACAATTAATCATGACATCGAATGAGTTAAACAATGCATGCTTTGAGCAAAAAGGAAAAACCCTAACTATTAATGAAAAAAAGCATGTATCATAAAAATGATCTTGAAGAACAAATTCCATACAAGAGAGTTTCTAAGGATTTACATTGATTCCCCAACAACAAAATAAGTTTAGTTCACCATATTCATGGTGATACTAGATGAAATACAATGGAAAAGTGAAGGATAGAACCCTAGAAAGTTGAGAAAGGAGCCTTAGCATCCAAAATCCTCCTCCAAGGGGTGAAAAAGTGCGTTTTTGCTTCGTCCCAGCCAAAGATACAAACCCTAGGACATCCTAAAGCTTATATACTATTCTAAAAAATACAAAAAAGTAGGCCCAAGCCCAGAAAAGTGCTGCTCAGCGGTAAATACCGCTCAGCGGTAATAACGCGTGACCATTTCTTCCCCTCAGCGACTTTTCTCCCCTCAGCGGTGCCAACAGTTCTTTGCGAGTGCCGCTCAACGGTAATTGCGCTGAGCGGTACTTGCAGTTTCTCTTCTTTTGCACTTTCTGTGTCCTTTTCTGATTCCATCTTTATCCCTTTTCACTTCTTTCATCAATTTCATCTAAAAACTTGCAAAAACAAGGAAATCAAGCATAAAACCTGTCCAACTCTGTTATTTCCAATAATTCAACAAAATCATGAGTTCAAGCTAATTTCTAAGTCATAAAGGTTGTAATTGAAGTCAATTTTAAGTATAAAAGTAACAGTTTTTCAACTGTTATCACGAACCCATTTGGTAATTTAAGTACCAATCAAAGTTGTTGGCCAGTTATATTGATAATTTACAACTTATCTCTTTCATTGTGCATGAAGAGGAAGTACATGATGTTGTCTATGATGATATTTGGTCCAAAGCAGCCTAGAAGTGACATAGATGTTTATCTAAGCCCACTCGTTGAAGACTTGAAGTTGTTGTGGGTTGATGGGGTTGAAATATTTGATGCCTTCGCTTTGAAACTTTTGTGATGCATGTAATGTTATTTTGCACCATTAATGACTTCCCAACTTACGGTAATTTGTTAGGATACAGTGTCAAGGGTCATAAAGGATGTCTTATATGTGAAGAAAACACTGCAGCTCATCAATTGAAACATGGAAGGAAGACAATGTATATGCGTCATCGAAAATTTTTAAAATCTAGTCATTTAGATCGAAGGTTAAAAAAATCATTCAATGGGTATCAAGAGAAAGACGATGCACTAAATCCATTTAGTGGCCTTCAAATTCTTGAAAAAGTTAATAAAATAAATCATGTATTTGGGAAAACATCCAAGAAGTTATCTGTAACGACCCCGTGAAAGAAGAAATCAACATTCTTTGATCTTCCATATTGGTCAGGTGTTAAACATTGCATAGATGTGATGCATGTAGAGAAGACTGTGTGTGATAGCTTGATTGATACACTACTCAACATTCAGGTAAAGACAAAAGATGAAGTGAATGCTTGTTTGGATTTAGTTGACATGAAGATCCGAGAAGAGATGGCACCAAGGAAGATTGGTAAACGTACTTATTTGCCCCATATATGTTACATAATGTCCAAACAAGAGAAGATGAATTTTTGCCTTTGTTTAAAGAGTATCAAGGTACCACAAGGATACTCTTCAAATATTAAGTGTTTAGTGTCGATGCAGGACTTAAAGTTTGTTGGCATGAAGTCTGACGATTGCCACGTCTTAATGCAACAATTGTTACCAGTGGCTATTCGTGGAATTTTGCCTAAAAATGTTAGGCAGACCATAACTCGATTGTGATCATTTTTCTCGTCAATTTGTAGTAAAGTCATCGATCCTTCAAAGTTAGATGAACTTCAAGGCGAGATTGTTATCATCTTGTGTCAGATAGATATGTTTTTCCCTCCATCTTTTTTGGACATCATGGTACATTTATTTGTTCATTTGGTTAGAGAAATCAAGTTGTATGGACTAGTATACTTAAGATGAATTTATCCTATTAAGTGTTATATGAAGATTTTGAAAGGGTACATTAAAAATCCATATCGTCCGAGAGGTTTAATGATTAAAAGGTATATTGCTGAAGAAAATATCAAGTTTTGTTCAGATTACATGACTACAACAAATCCATTAGGAGTTCCTCGCACATCATGGTTGAATAGATGTTATACAAGTGAAAGCATCCGAGGTGTGAATAGGGTGACGAAAGATCGCGAAGAATTGTTGCAAGAACATCTGTACATGTTGAACAACAAAGATGAGGTGATACCTTTTTTGCAAGCACACAAAGCCATTGTGAAGGATAAAAATCCAAGACTATAAGAGAAATGACAGTTGATGGAGCATAACAAAACATTTATGTCTTGGTTCAAATCTGAAGTTGACAAAGAGCCACATTCTTCTCAGACTTTGTTGTGACTTGCAAATGGTTTCAATTTTGTTGTTGTATGCTGTACAGGTTATGAAATCAATAATTGTACATTCTATAGATAGACTTTAGATGATAAAAACACATTATAAAATAGTGGAGTCAATCTAGAAGCTGAGTCGCTCTAATTTTCCATATCAAAAGATCAAAATCCTATACTTGGATCAATGAGATATTATGGCATAATAGAATAGATATGAGAGGTTAATTACACTATGTTTTATGTTCCATTGTTCAAATGTAAGTGGTTTAACAATAAGAGTGATGAAAATAGATGAATCGGGTATGACATTAGTTGATTTTCGAAATGTGGATTATCGAGACGAATCGTTTATCATGGTACATCAAGCATCTCAAGTTTTTTATGTCAAAGATCCTGCATCTCATTATTGTTATGTCGTTCTTTAAGGCAAAAAACAAATTGAAGTTAACGAAGACAATCTGATTAATATTCATATTACTGACAACCATTCATTTAAAACAACAACACATTTGGATCACCGCTCTCTAGTTGATGATGTACATGCAATTCGAGAAGATCATAATGAGGGAATATATATATGAAAAATCCATATCTTTATATATGAATTTCATATTTGTGTATAAGTTTTTTTATTAATATTAAATAAGTCTTTTATTAATATTTCATATGACCCTTATTACGTGTTTTTTAAAATAATTTGATATTACATAAGACTTTTATTAGTATTTCATGTTTTTATTTATTTTGACAGATATATGACTGATCACCCATATTCATTAGGGGATGAGACTCCCTCATCTAGACCTACTAGATGAGCCACCAGGTTGAGAGATGGTCAGAAGAAATAGTGGTGAAAGGACACTTGTGGATGTTAATGTGATCACTGGTGTGACATGTGGCCCAAATATAGATGTCTTCAGACCATACTTGGAGTATTGGTGCGTGATAGAATATTTATTCTTACTCCATCTTTTGACCATGTGTCCGAGGTTGATTGGAACATTATATGGGATGATCTATTGATAAGTTAATTAATATCATTTGATATACACTTTGTTTATATTAATAATTTTGTATTGATACAACTTTATTCTCTTTATTGTAGATGACATTTGACATTCCAAATGTCGCAATACTTAGAAATAAGTGTTTATCATCTATTGCTGAAAATTTTAGGATTTTAAGACTAAATTGGCCTCAAGATAAATATTTGGAGAAAAAACATGAGTCTCCATGTGAAAAATATAAAACCATTGCTAAAGAGACTTGATGCCTCTTTGTAGAAAGTCGGACATCAGAGGCATGACATGTTAGTATAGTTGATATTATTCAATTCCTCAAAACAAATTTATATCATATGAACTAATTCATTGTGTGACAGGAAACACAAACAAAAGCACAAGGAAAGAGTGCTAAATATAAAAACTCCCTCTTATTATCTCGTGGTGGGTATAAGAAGCTTGAAGAGAAAATCCTCAAGCAAAAGACAGAAGGTAGAGCCTCACTTCCTGAGGGTGGTAGTCCCCAACCTCCTTCACCACCTTCTCGGCATGAGAAGTGGAAGTTAGCCCGTCTAAGATCATGAGACTCCTACACTTCTGAGATTGCGCGAGAAATATCAGAAAGAATTGTAAGATATCACTATTTCTATACTATTAATAGTTTCATTATACATATTACATTGAAATTTTTAAAGCATAATGGTGTTTTGTTATGTTGCACGACTCCTTGGTTGAGCAGAGCTCCCAAGGTCAATTCACTGGAGAGGGTCGCCAAAATATTCTTACCACTGCAATTCGACGACTTGAGCACCCAAGACAAGTGCATGCTGCACACAACCAAGAGTATGAAGAAAGACTGACGTAGGAGATCTCAAAAATCTTAGGGCGCATTTATATGATGAAGTCACTACAGAAGTGACTGAAAGAGTTATGCGCTAGTTTGAGAGTAGTTTGAGAGTTATGGGATGCGCCTGTAGCCATCTCCTGCACAAGAACATGATGTGCTTCCCACAGGTAAAATTAATAAACATTTTTGTTCAATAATTTATTATTTGTATAATCTAATATTTACTCTGACAGGTAGAAGTAGGAAAGGAAGTTGTTCAACACCAGCTGTCCTAGGGGACGACATGGACGATGCTTGTCCATGTCTGCTATATGTTTTAGATGGTTGATGGACAAATTTGTAAGCACCAAAATATGATGTCACAAACTTGTTTCACAATCGGCAAGTATGACCGAATCGTTCAAGTAATAAACTTGGTAAGACCAAGTATCGTTCTTCCCAAAGGACTCACGGCCTAGTTTAGTTATGTGATTTGTTGATTAGCTAAGACTTACAAACGAAATAGTTGGAGTTTATATGCAAAAGACGAAAATTATAAACATGTATGCATGAAGTTTGATCAATGGCAAAGACAAAAGATAAACACTTTCAATGAAATATATGGATGAATATGTTGTTGGGGGTCAATATCATCTCATCCACTCTCATACATTTTAGGAATTCAACATTCAAATCATCATTGTTAATGCCACTCTCTAAAGTACCATTCTAGATGGCTTCTCCCTAATCAAATAGTTCATACAATTCCTAGCATTCCTAATGATTAGTTCATAAGTACAGGAGCTTAACGACAACCAATATAACATTGGGAGAAATTCCCCGGATCTAGACTTCCCCGTACGTGTCCGTATCGACAAAACCAATAATCATGCAATAGAATGAGTTAAACAATGCAAGCATTGAGCAAAGAGGAAAAACCCTAACTAATGATGAAAGAAAGCATAAGTCTTAGATTAAGATGCAAGCATAAATTCCATATATGAGAGCTTCAAGAGATTACATTGATTCCCCAACAAACATACAGAGTTTAGTTCACCATATTCATGGTGAACCTAGATGAATTACAATGAAAGAATGAAAGAATAAACCCAATAAAGGTGAAGAGGTAGCCTGAGCATCCAAGATCCTCCTTCAAAGGGGTGGAAGAGAGAGTGTTTGCCTCGTTTCTGCCAAAGATGTCTAACCCTAGGACGTGCAAGTCCTTATATACTATTCTAGAGTTACAAAAGATTACAAAAGCCCAAGCCCAAAAAGTGCCGCTCAGCGGTAAATACCGCTCAGCGGTGACCTCGCTTCACTTTTCTTCCCCTCAGCGGCCAGTTTGCCCCTCAGCGGACCTCCCGTGACCTCCTGAGTGCCGCTCAGCGGTAAAATGCCGCTGAGCGGTGCCTTCGACTTCTCTTTTTGCACTCTTTGCTTCCTTTCATGATTCCACTTCTCTCCTTCTTTACTTCTTTCACTAAATTCACCTCAAAACCTGCACAAAAACACTCAAATCAAGCATAAACCTGTCCAGCTCTCTTATTTATGAAAATATAGATAAAAGCATTGATTTCAAGCTAGTTTCTAAGTCTAAAGGTTGCTTTTAATATCAATTTTAAGCATGAAAATAACAGTTTTTCAACTGTTATCACAACCCCAAACTTAGAACTTTGCTTGTCCTCAAGCAAACAAAATGTAACTCCATCTCCAACCAATTCATATGATGGTTCACTCATTCAAAATCCTCTTTTCAAGATAAGTAATAACTTCACTCAAACTTAAGACCAAGAGTTCAATCATAATGTGCACATGCTTTAGTATTCACAAAGTCATTTAATTCCAACAAATGCTATTTTTCATGAATGATTAATCAATTAAGCATGGATGTTCATGTGTTTATGAAATATTTCCTCACTAGGTAAAGTGTTTCACTCAACACACAAGTGTATAAGAGGTAAAGTGTTTCGCTCATTCACTCCACTATCACAATGTCACATGAATCAACTTTGCCTTTCATTTTACCACAATCAAAAACATTCACAAGCATGCATCATCACAAGGACTTTTCAATGGCTTATAATGTGGCTGGGCTAACAAGAAAATTGGTTTTTCTGGATCACAAAATCCTTGAGTTAAGAGAATCATAACAACACAATCATCTTATTCATTCCCAACTTTCTTTTACCTTTGCATTTGCATTGAGCTTCGCTTTTTCTTTTCTTTTCTCTTTGCATATTCTTACTTTTTAGCTCTTAGCTCAATGCTTTTCTTTTCATGTTTTCCCAACAACCCCAAACTTGAACATTTAACAATACCATACAAGATCTTCTACTTAACTCAAGGTAAAGATTTTCAATCAAAAGTTTCAAGTGTATGTTCAAGGCTTAAAGGTTCAAAGGATAGAACACAACATGTCCTCTTTTAGTAGGCTAACTTTATGAATTTGGCCAATAAAAAGGGTTTCAACAAAACGGCCTTGATCACATGATGCAAAACAAGCAATTGATTCAATCATGGAAAACCTGGGCAAAATCATTCATGCTTTCAAAGTAATAGCATTCAATCATACCAAAACTCTGGAGCTCAAAACCTCACATATAAGCTCATTCACATTTGACATACACATCCTGCTTAATCTCACAACCACAATCATAATTTCATGCATTTGTTCACAAAGCTTGTGAATCACCTGTATAAGCATTTAATGTGCACATCATCTCAACATCAATCAATCAATAAGCATCATCAAGCATTACTTATCACACAATCACAGTTAATAGCAAACCATCACACCAAACCAGGTGTTCAATAGAGTACATCAAACCCTAATCTAAAAACAAAAACAAATACGTTCAGAAAACTTAAACCGCAAAAGCATAATCATATGATAGCATTCATCAGTAAATGCTATCTCAACTCCTCATCAGTCTGAGTTGTCCTCTGTATCTTCCTCTTCCTCTTGGATCTTATAGTCTTGATTCTTTTTGCCCGATGAGGAGGCCATCCCTGCATCAAACATAATTCACAAAACCAACAGATACATTGTTAAGCATTAGTAAAACACAGAACACAACTCCTTTTGAAGCTTAAACCACCGCTGAGGGCCAGAATTTCCCCTCAGCGCCACCAGTGCCACGCAACAAACCAGAACAATCAAATCTGGCAGAGTGCCGCTCAGCGGTAAATGCCGCTCAGCGGTGACTCTGCAGATTTTTGAAAATCTTGTTTTAAAGCTTTCCTAACTCCACCCAAATGCAATTTTCATATTTCCAGTTCATAATCATGCAGTTTAATCGGTTCAAACATCAAATATATCATCAAATCATGCATAGAAATCAAAACCCCTAAATATTCATGCTTTGACAATCACATTCAAATTCAAGAACCCTAGAATGAACCAAATGCATTTTACTTACTTGGGTGGAGATGCTAGATGATATGAGACTGCTTCCAAACTAGAATGCTCTCTTCCAACCCCAAACTTTGATGGCACACTAGTGAAAAAGTGAGTGAAAGAGAGATTTTCTAAAGAGGGAAGAGTGAAAAGATGTGGAAAACCTAAGAGAATGTGTGTGGAAGTGTTTGTGCAGAGAGAAGCCAGAAAATAAACCCTAAAACGCAGCTTGGGGTATAAAAATACCCTAATGGGCTCGGGTCCCGCTAAGGGGAACTTAAGCCCATCTGCGATAGTACCGCTCAGCGGCACTTTCGTGAAGTGTTCCTCTCCTTCTTTTCTTGACCTACGTGCCTTCCCTACATGTCCCTCATAGGTTCCCTGCAATTCAATGTTAAAAATGCTTATGCAAATCCTAACTAAAAATAAACAAACAGAAACAAACAATCAACTGGGTTGCCTCCCAGGTAGCGCTTGTTTAACGTCACGAGCCTGACCCAAAATCCACCAACACCCATCAGTAGGTGTTTCAAACTTACCAGCACCCATCAATAGGTGCAAAATTTCTTACCAACACCCATCAGTAGGTGTTACAACATTGTATCCTTCAGTAGATACTTAACCACCTAGCATCCTTCAGTAAATGCTATCTCCAACAAAATAATTACAAAATAAAGTCCACAACTTAAAAATTACAAAACCAAAATAAAATCAAAAGTCTGTCAATCACTGGGTTGCCTCCCAGCAAGCGCTCTTTTAACGTCACTAGCTTGACCCAAGCTCAAGTTCCTTCTTCTTTTTCTTCTTTCTACTGAACTTCTTCAGAAATTTGATCAAACCAGGAACCTGTTGCAGTGTCTCAATCATAGGAACTTTAATCTCCAATTTCTTGAAGATTTCCATAAAGCACTTGAATTTCTTTTCCTTCCCATGATTCTTCTTTAGATGAGGATGGGATTTTTCATATGATTTCTTCTTCTTTCCTCTCATCTTCTTTTTCTTCCTTTTTCTCTCCCTAAAATTTCTCTTTTTCTTTTCTTTTATTTTTTTCTTCCCTTTTCTTTTTCTTTTCAACTTCTTTATTTTCACACAAATCTTCTTTCTCTCTTCTCTCTCAACCACTTCTTTCTCTTTTTCTTCATCTTTATTTTTCTCACTCAACTCTTCTTTCTCTTTTCTCTCTATCTTTTCCGCATCTCCCTCTATTTTTTTCTCATCAAGAATCTTGTCACTTTCAGTGACATTGGTTTGCCCTTCCTCCTTAAGGTTAACTTCAGTATTAACCTCATCATCCAATCTCTGACTAATGTAACGAAAGTGCATCTCCATCCTTTTACATGATTCTTCAATGCTTTTCTGAGTAGAGTCGGAACTTTTCAAAAATCGTTGAAGGGTGTCCTCCAAACTTTCTGATAGAGAGGATTTTTGCTGCCATTGTTGTTGTGGTTGGTTCTCAAATTGTCCGGCAGCTTGCCAAAATTGGCTTTGGTCCATGCTTGAGTGAGGTTCCCACAATTGGTTGAGATTACTTTGGTAGAATTGAGTGCCCATATAGTTAAATTCTTGACCAAATTGCATTCTGCAGACATTAGGCACAAAACCCTAAAAACAATTGTTAGCACAAAAAGATATAAAAGAAGATATAAGATTCAGAGAATAAAATAAAATAAAAACAGAAAATAAAATAAAATCAAATAAAATAAAATGAAATAAAAACAGAAAAAATAAAAACAGAAATTCAAAAAGTCAAAGATAATCAATAATCACACAAATTAACCAGTTAAACCACGAGTCCCCGGCAACGGCGCCAAAAACTTGATGGACAAATTTGTAAGCACCAAAATATGATGTCACAAACTTGTTTCACAATCGGCAAGTATGACCGAATCGTTCAAGTAATAAACTTGGTAAGACCAAGTATCGTTCTTCCCAAAGGACTCACGGCCTAGTTTAGTTATGTGATTTGTTGATTAGCTAAGACTTACAAACGAAATAGTTGGAGTTTATATGCAAAAGACGAAAATTATAAACATGTATGCATGAAGTTTGATCAATGGCAAAGACAAAAGATAAACACTTTCAATGAAATATATGGATGAATATGTTGTTGGGGGTCAATATCATCTCATCCACTCTCATACATTTTAAGAATTCAACATTCAAATCATCATTGTTAATGCCACTCTCTAAAGTACCATTCTAGATGGCTTCTCCCTAATCAAATAGTTCATACAATTCCTAGCATTCCTAATGATTAGTTCATAAGTGCAGGAGCTTAACGACAACCAATATAACATTGGGAGAAATTCCCCGGATCTAGACTTCCCCGTACGTGTCCGTATCGACAAAACCAATAATCATGCAATAGAATGAGTTAAACAATGCAAGCATTGAGCAAAGAGGAAAAACCCTAACTAATGATGAAAGAAAGCATAAGTCTTAGATTAAGATGCAAGCATAAATTCCATATATGAGAGCTTCAAGAGATTACATTGATTCCCCAACAAACATACAGAGTTTAGTTCACCATATTCATGGTGAACCTAGATGAATTACAATGAAAGAATGAAAGAATAAACCCAATAAAGGTGAAGAGGTAGCCTGAGCATCCAAGATCCTCCTTCAAAGGGGTGGAAGAGAGAGTGTTTGCCTCGTTTCTGCCAAAGATGTCTAACCCTAGGACGTGCAAGTCCTTATATACTATTCTAGAGTTACAAAAGATTACAAAAGCCCAAGCCCAAAAAGTGCCGCTCAGCGGTGACCTCGCTTCACTTTTCTTCCCCTCAGCGGCCAGTTTGCCCCTCAGCGGACCTCCCGTGACCTCCTGAGTGCCGCTCAGCGGTAAAATGCCGCTGAGCGGTGCCTTCGACTTCTCTTTTTGCACTCTTTGCTTCCTTTTATGATTCCACTTCTCTCCTTCTTTACTTCTTTCACTAAATTCACCTCAAAACCTGCACAAAAACACTCAAATCAAGCATAAACCTGTCCAGCTCTCTTATTTATGAAAATATAGATAAAAGCATTGATTTCAAGCTAGTTTCTAAGTCTAAAGGTTGCTTTTAATATCAATTTTAAGCATGAAAATAACAGTTTTTCAACTGTTATCAATGGTACCGGGACGATGCTGGTGGCTCGTGGAACAATGTTTCAGGTAGCAACTATTGTTCATGGTATGGAGCTATCAGAGGATGAGGTTAAG
The DNA here is from genome assembly GCF_016808095.1 of Vigna angularis. NCBI lineage: Eukaryota > Viridiplantae > Streptophyta > Magnoliopsida > Fabales > Fabaceae > Vigna > Vigna angularis. The sequence goes on along the minus strand of NC_068974.1, from coordinate 26,895,603 downwards.
GTCTTAGTAGACAATATTATCATGCCAGATGCCTCAGTTCCTCTGCCCACATATGAGATCTTCACTATGACCAAGCATTCCAATTTTTTATTGCTTGGCTTAAACACTTGGTTGGTTCTATTTCTGACCCCCTAATATGGACTCTTACTTTACACTTCTCAATTTTAAAGTTTACATGCTATTGATGTCGAAACTTATCATATTTTTCCATGTAACAACAAAAGCATGGAGAGGAGATGATTCGTTTATCTGAGGACGATCCTATTAGTGCATTACACCAACTTTGTGAAATCATTGTAGATAAGTCGATGATTGTTGAATATGATCCTAATATATTTGGGAGAGGCTCTGAGATCACATTGTACTTGCATAAGCAAGATGTCACAGAGCTTGCATCGAGAAGGAAAGAGTTGAATATTACAATAATTCAGCTATGGATGATGTAAGTCTATGAGCAATTATTGATATAAAATTGATTTATATATCAAGTTACTTGTATCAAATGTAATTTTTGATTTCAGGTATATGTTTGGTGTAAGTAACAATTTAGGGTACGATGATGTGTATGGGTTCATTGATCCCTAAGGCATTCACGAAGGAAATAAATTTGGTGACATCCAAACATACCTCACTAACAGCTTTGCAAGAGGGAAGGAGATATATTTTATCCCTTATATATATATGGGTAAGTGAAGTTTGTTAATATACCTCAATCGTTTGGAATTCATATACACTAATTAATATCATGTGTCTTGTGCATAGATTCAAGACTCTTACTCCAATTCCAGAGAAGCCACTTATTTTCCTAAGGAAAGCACTTGCAAAGCATCTAATTAGATTATACAATAGTGCATAGTTATTAGGATTTAAAATACATTAACACATATGAGTTGATTTATAGTTATTAGACTTTTTACATTATGCTTTAAACATTATGTGTTGTAAATATTGACTATTGTATTGAATTTGTGCTATAATATATTGTTTCATATGCAAGTCTATTTTTGTGATAGTAGATATCACAAAAACAGACCTTCTACTAAAATTTTTTTGTGTAGTATAGGTCTCAGTTGTGGCAAAAATCGAGGTAGAAAGCCACTTTAAGGCCTTGGATCAACCACAACCGGTGCCATAGGATAGACGACATTTAAAAATAAATAAATTTAAAGGGTTATGGCCTCGGTTCTAGCTTGAACCGCTTCCATAGACTCATGTTATTACCTTGGTTGAACAGAGGTCAAAACCCCTCCCCCTCTCACTTTTTTTTTCTTCGTTACTACTTCAGGCACTGAGAAACCAAAGCAGAAACCTTCGCTGTATTACCTCGGTTGGAACCGAGGCTAAAAGTCCCCATCTTTTCACCTCGCTAGTATATGCCTCGGTTCGAAAATTGAAGCGTATTGTCAACAACCGTTGTCGTTTTCCTTCCTTTCACTAGTGCAATAACTGTTTATATGTATACCTTGTGTTGTATATTTGTTTGATTGTTGTGACATTATGATCGTTATTTTCTTTAAGAGTCAACAAAATATTTGTAGGCGTTACTTGACTTTTAGTCATATCAACAAGTAATGACTATTTACTCGGATTTAACCTCCCAACAAAAGGGTGACCCACTAAACCTTATGCTAAGTCGTAGTTTTGATATCCGCAAATGATCTTCGATATCCACCCGTTGCCATTAAAAGATGGCTTGCCCCTTAACTTAAAAGGACACTCACATTTTTTGAGGGTTGTATATACTAGGCTAGACATTTGGTTTGTATTTCCTATATTTTCCACCTCTTTCACATCCTAGCAAGACAAACGTCTTCCCGATTCACAAGTAGCTTTGTCTGATCTTATAGTTACCACAACAAACCCTAAAAGATGTGCAATCCTTCTCACCCATTGAATTAAGTCATCACGAGAGGGAAACATTTTATTTGTTATAAAATTATTTTTCAAATCTCCCAACGACACTTCATTTATGAAAAAAGAAAAATCTGATATGAAACTAGAATTTACTAGAGAATCCATACCATAAGGATATTCTTCCATTTTATGGTATAATCACCTAGAACATAATATTCACCCCGTACTATCTAACATAATTCATAATAATACTAATAATAATTCTAAATAATTATCAAAATCCATCTAAAAAATTATAAATAAATTTAAAATAATAAAATTCCAAATTAAAATTAACCATCTAACAAACTAATTATAAATATAAAATAATAAAACTCATGCAACAATTTAATAATAAATTTTAAAAAAATGTTCTATGTAAACGAATTTCGAATCCCGTTTACATATATCACGAAAGGCCTCAACGGATTTCAAAACCCGTTGTAGCTTTCAAAAAATTTCGAAATCCGTCCAGGTCTTCAACAAATTTCGAAATCCGTTGAAGGTTGTGAGTTCGATTATACCTTTGATGCACTTGTTTTTGCGAGGAATGTTGAACATGGAAGAAGCAGTACGCCAAGGACCACACATTGCCTAAAAAAAATAACAACCAAGAGACCCACAAATGCCCAAAAAAAGAATGACGAAGATACCCACAAAGCACAACAATGAAAGACACAAACAAATCACTACCAATGGACCACACACACGAGAGCAGTGAAAGCAATGGAATGGATAAGATAATGGACCATAGAGCAACGAAGCAAGGGACCACATAAAAAGTAAGGGAACAAGATGGAGAGGAGAGTGATGCTGAACGAAGAGAGGTGCACATATAACAGAAAAGAAGAGGGAAGAGTAGTGAAAGAGTTCGGAAGAATGAAAATTTCAGTGAAGGAGTAAATAAATTTTTACCAACCTCATTTAACTTTTTTTTTAATTTAGGGATGGTAGTTTGGAAATTTGGAGGCTAGTCAGGAAAAAATGATTGGAGGTGAAGGGAAAAACTTTTTTTTTCTTAAATTTTATTTTATTACACTAAACCATTGGACCACCTACTCTAACTCTAAGGAGCTTTTTTTTTTAGTTTTTATTCCAATATTAACCATAAAGCATCGATTAACCCATTCTAAGTGATTTGTAAATTTTTTTTAATTCAACTGTATGGGAAGATCCTCATTTGACATGTGATAGTTTTTTTTTTTTTTGAAAAAAAGTAATAAAAAATATTTAAAAAATAAAAAATCATAGACTGACACGTGACACTGAGCTCATGTCATCAACACTGTACTAATAGAAATGGCCAAATTATATCACATTTTAAAAAATGTGGATCAAATTGATACTACTTAAAACTTGAGGACCAAATTGAGATTCCAATACAAATATGAGGACCATATGATGATTTTAACCTAAAATATACAGTACAATACACCTATATAGAAATTTTTTTAACTCTAGAAATCACCAATTCAGACCCTCTTAAAACTTGTTTTGTACTACTACTACACCTTTATGTAGATCAATCATCAACATTAATCCTTACGACTTTATCCTACCAACTCATTCAAGTTTCAATCCAATTGACTCAAACAACAAATTGTTTATTTTATAAATCAACCCAATAACATAAACAATTTACATTTATTAAATCAATTACTAGGTATCAGCCAACAAGACTCTAACAACATACAACTCAAAGCGGCTCAAACAACACGTTAAATTTATACTTTTCTTCCAGAAGACTAGTGCACTGAATAAACTCATAAGACTCTGAACTTTTCATACATACCACCAATTTCTTCATATTATAATCATGTCCATGAACTCATGTTCCTCATCAAGTCATGACACGATTAACTTCACTACCTCCCAAAGTATTATCCTCTTTCATATCATATCGTCTTTTTTTTGAAGTCTCCTTCGAATCTCACCACCTAATTATCTTCCTCTATGTAAGTTAGACACTATACGAGTTAAGATAATCCTAGATAACAAATCTCTTTCAATACACTTGGACTCACTCTATATTAACATTTCCCCTTGGAAATAACTAATTTGACAATATAACATACTAATTTTTCCAAAATATTCCTACATTATCAAACATAACTCAATACAATCATGAATATAATTTGTGTCATATAAAGAAAACAACTTAGTAAAATATAAACCACCTATAGTAGAAAAAGTCTCACAAATTTACTGCATGGCGCAAGGTAACCGTCGCCCAATGTCACAAAGTTAAAGGCTCATCGTGTCGCGGTAACTAGTTATCGCCTAACAGTGAGACGCCTAAAACACTTTTGTTTGCAAATTTTTAAAGTGATGCTCGACTGTGCTTATTTAACGTCAAATGGTAACATAAATTAAATATCTTATCTAACTTTAGGTAATTCTCGTCTCCTTTTAATCATTAACCACAATTTTCACAATTCCTAAATCAATGTCTTTCATCAATCAAAATAGATTCTACATATAATTTGGTCTTCCTTGAATTTATCTAAGCTCTTAATCTCCTCCACTGTAGTAAAAGTGTTTGAGTATATGCATCTAAAAAAGTTCATAATCAATTATAACACAAAAAAAGTAATAATAGATAGAATGATTACTAATAATAATTTTTTTTCTCAATTCTATTCACTTTGTCTAATTTTTTTCTTTTTCACCAAACATAACATTGAGTGGAAGGTACGAGAGTGAAGTGGTTAGAAGGGTGGGTGGTGTCGGTGATGGAAAGAATGAAGGTGTTATGATGATGAGAAGAAAGTACACGAAAAACATTGCATGTGTGTATTGGTATGATTTGGTAGGAGCAGTGAGCTAGGGTTTTGTATTTTCATCACGTGCATCACATTAAAACCAACAAATGTTTCATGGAATATTTGTAAGATGCTATGAACATTCCTAGTTTTTAGTAGCTTCTACTAGTATTTGGGTAATTTTGTCTCGATAATTTTTTTATTCGATGACCCAATGTAGGAGGAAATTTTTACTTCAAATGTGTATTTAAAATAACGTTTTTAAAAATGAATTTAATTTTTCATATTTATCTTCGGTTTTAAATATAGGTCTTTCTACGTATTAATTATCATTATGTTATAATTTAGTCAAACATTAAGGTAAAACTATAATTGTAATGGGATAATATCAGTAATACATATGTTATTTTAGTTTTTTTTTCTTTTCTCAATCACATTAAATATAATAGACTAAACTTTTCTAAATAATTAAATGAAAAGGTCAACTCAAGTCTTTAAAAGTTTTATTTAGTGTGTTTCATCAAACTTTATAATGTGCGGTTAGAAAATTGTTTACTCTATTAAAAATGTAAATAAAGGTTAGTCAGCTCCAACTAATGAATTAAATCAAAATTTTAATGAATAAACACTTATAAACGTCAATAAAAAACATGAAATTAAAGATAACAAAAAGAGGAATTGTTGTAGATGATGTAAAAAAAAGTATATAAATAGATTTGTACTTTAAATCATTCATTGTTGTATCTTTCATCAATTAACCTATGACTATATCACTCATTTAGTTTTCAATTAAATATAAATTAATTAAGTATGTGTAAATCAATTCATTAAATTCCTCGTCAGTATATGTGTGAGGTTTACTTTTTCAAAATTATGCAACAAAAGTTATTAGAATTAAAAAAAATTTGACAAGAATTCTTAATAGGAGAACAAAATTGAATTATCAACTAATCTTATAATAAAATTAAGTAGAAATCAAAATTCAAAAAGATTAAATGAAGTAGATTTTACTTACAAAAAATTAAGAGCAATATTTAATTATACATAATAATGTCAGTGTTAACTATGAAATCACAATTCAATCAACCTACAAAGGTTTAATTTTTTATAAAAAAAACAATCAAAAGCATTACTAATAAGAAATTAAAACATATTGTGATGAGTAATTGAGTGGTGAGTGATTATTGGTTCAACATTGATGGATGTCTATTTATAAGAATCTTTGGTGAACTAAGTTTGTTTCTTAGAGACAATTTTTAGGCTTTGATTCAGTCTATCAAAAGTAACCACTTCTATTGCAAATATTTTAGTGCGATAAACAATCCAAATTAATTTATTTTGTTGCAAAAAGTCTAAAACAAAAGATACTCTAAAGTAATAGCTTTTGTTATAAAAGATCCTACACAATGAACGACCTAATGGGCCTTTAAAACATAAGATGATCCAATTATCCACAAATCAAATGACCCAATTGATCCATAAAAATCAATTGAATCTATAGTTTATACATGTAATGAGTCTTTGATTCAACTCTTAGTCGAGTTTGATGTACACAAACGAGACAAATCAATGTTCAGACGAGCCAATGGTGCATATCTTAGAAGAGGCTAAGGTCAACACATTGGACATCTATTAGTTTTATAGAATAGACATTTTAGTAGTTCAAATATTAGACATCTAGTTGTCGAAAATGAAACATATACTATGATGAACTTGCCATGAATTAACTCAAATTTTCAATGTTCAAAATATTTTATTTCTCCATTAGGAAAATAATTCTAGCTTCTCATAGTCATTATAAAATCCCTAAATGAAAATGCTAGCATAATCCATATGTCTATTATACCATATATCATTGTATCAACTATAAATAATGTATTAACTTGGTTATACTTCAATTGCTAAAAAATCAAGTTAGAATGTTAAGGAGGTGTCTATTCAGTACATCATATCATTAAAACTCATCTTATGGATGGTTCATCAAATCATTTAGTGAAGTTTAACAAATCAGACTTTTAATTAGACTTATTTTTCTAAACTGTCTAATGAAGGTTGTTTATCTAGATTGTATATTGTTTATCAAGGCGTTAAAAATTGATTTGATTAAGTGATTTTACTTAAATCTCAATTAATCTCAATTGGAAAAATCCATTTAAAAATGTGAATTTAAATTTAATTATAATTCAAGAAAACTAAAATTAAATGTTAAAAAATGTGAATGAAAATGTATTCATTAATCCATTGTCAGAGTAGGTTTGGCTCACTACAAGATTTCAATTAAATTTTAAATATTTTTTAGAAATATACGAGTCCTTAAAATATTTTAAATTTTAAATTGATCCCTAAACATTTTACATTAATTATAGGTCTTTAACTAAGTTTTATATTTAATAATTTAATTACAAGGTTATGGTCTAATCTAACTTATCCTATCTTGTCTATCCTTGTAATGTTTGACATTGTCCCAATCATAATTAACATGGTTTGATCTAAGTTTGGCCTGACAGGGGCTCGACTTGACTTAACTCAACATTGCTCAACTTAACCTTGTCCGATGTAGTCTAACTTGATTTAGCTTGTCATGGGTCTGACTTTACTTGACTTGATGTCGAACCTACATGACTCAACCTAACCTAGCAATGAATTGATTCAAACTAGCGTGAGTTTGACTCGAGTCGACCCAACGTGGATCTAACTCAACTCAGCCAAACCAAGAACTGACTTGACTTAGCCTAAGGTGAGTCGCTTGACTCAAGATTTGGGTTGGTGTGGGTTTGGCTAGACTTAACTTAATTTGGATCCGACTTGACTTGTTTTAATATGGGCCCGAGTTGATTGGGCTTGAGGTAGGCACAAAATGAGTCAACTTGAGGTGGGGTCAACTTGACTCTAGCATGGGCCTGACAAGATTTGGTCCAATGTGGGCTCAACGTGGATCCTAATTAAATCAATTTAACGTGTGCCCAAATCAACTCAGTTCAAGGTGCATCTAACTCGATTCAATCTAACATTAACTTAACTTGGGCCCAACTTGACTAAGGCCTAACTTGATCAACCTACTTAACTTGGACTTGATCCTACCTTATTCATCTTGAACTGAGATCGACTTTGTCATATTTGGCCTTTGTCCGACTTAGCCTGACCTGATTTAGCTAACATGGGTTGAAAACAACTTGTCCCAAAATGAGTCATCCAAACCTAACGTAACTTGATTGAAATAGATTCACAACTTAAACTAAGTCAAACCTAATTGAAATAGACTTAATAAATCCAACTCAACTTTACTAATACTATACTTAGATTTGAATTGAGTAAGTGTCTTTTATATATATAGAAAATTTTTTAAATAATTTTTTTTATTTTTAAATGTATAACTTTTACTTTAAAAATTGATCCTTGCATCTTTTTTTAATATTTTATTCCCATTAACTTTTTCTTATACACAAAAGTTTTGGGTATTGTATTACACGAAAATAATCAAATAATAACCAAATTCAGAGAAAAAAAGAAGTTAATTATTATATTTACTAAAGATCATTTTATAAATTAAAAATTATTAATATCTAAATTAATCTTTATTATTAATGAAAAATCATAATTAATTTACAAATTAGAGTTTAAATTAATATCTAACACTAACTATCAAAATTTTAAGTACTTATTGATTATAAATTACTTTCTAATTTAAAAATAAAACTAATTTATGATAAGTAATAACATTATAATGAAAATGAATACAAGACTAACAAAATAAAAAATGAATATTTTTTAATAATGTAATGATTGAAGAGTGAAAATATGAGATTGTATGTAGAATATGCATGTTTGTCCATTTGCTGCCACTTTGTAGAAACGTCTAAGTTCAACCCATTTACTACTGAAAAAGAAACATGAAGCCATGTGAACAACCAACTTCTATTCTTAGAAAGAGTCAGACACAATTTAGAGCAATGATATATGTGTCTGGGAAAACAAGTGATACTAACCACAAAGAAAGGAAAAAGCAAAGAAAGTTTCACAAGTGATAGCTCTATCATAAAAGATTGTTATACCTGCAACACTATGAATGTTTTCATTGTTGGCAGTCGGTGAAATAGAATGGTACAACTCCACCCACACCATGATATATCTACGAAGGGTACTATAACACACATTTACATTCATTTAACACAGACTATAAAAATAAAACGATCATAAAAATATAAACTTTTGTATTGTTTCAAGAAAGAATAGAGTAAAAAGTGAATAAGAATAGTGTCATATGAATATAAAAAATTTAGGTGTGTGAAAGAATCATTATTCTACCTCTATTTACATCCATTGAGAATCCTGGTGTTCCTCATGTCTCGTGTCCTTGAGTCCAGTCATTAGCATTCATGGAGAAGGTCTTTTATCTCAAGAACGTCAGATTGCTGGATACACTTTCCTTTCCTACACAGAATCTAAGATTTCACCACCACAAAGAGTTGTCTCACAAATGGAGATGCCATTTATAAATTTTTAAAATTTCTCCGTAATTTTTGTAAAAATATAAAACAATATACATGAAAAAGAAAGGAAATAAATAACAACAATTATATATAGTAATAATTTTATGAAATTTAGACCAAAATAGTATAGTTGAAGCAAAATTTTCTCTCAATAACATACATTGCCAAATATTTACACAGATAACATTGATTTTTTTTCCTTTTCTTTTGCGAATACAGAATTCTTTTCCAAAATATCACATTTTTAATATTTTTTTACCCAAAATACAGATAAAGGAATTTTAGATGTAAAAGTATAAAAATAAATCCTTTGTTAAAACATATTCTAAGTCAATTTTAAATTCTTATAAATACAATTTTGAAACTTATTTTTCATCATACACATACTCATTAGAATAATTTTGATAATAACAATATGAATAAAACAATAGGGAATAGTGTTCTTTATAAAAAAAATACTTTTTATAAGTTATTAGCTTTTTGAATAATTATTTACATAAATAATTAGTACATTTATAAATATTTAAATTATTATATTTACTATTCATATAACAATAATTTAAATTATATAAATCACTTTTCATTACTTTTAAAATTTTATCTTTTTTTTTCAATGAAATTTTCTAAACCAAAATTGTTGAATCGAATGCTTATTAGACCAAAAATTACAATTGATAGTTAATGTAAAATTCTTTCTACTTTGAAGTAGTTTGGCAATTCAAACTTACAATTCGATTGGTACTGGGTTCACATGATCTACTTGATTCACTTGTAATTATTACATTTCCTCAATTTGAATTCTAGTCTTATTTTTGGTTCCATTTGAATTAAGATTTCAATAATTTATATGATATAAATCTCCTTGTAATTGGTAAAATCGTAATTCAGTCTGGAAGGTTTTTAATGGGGTAGAATTTTATTAAGCCTATCTCTTGCATTAAATTTGTCTTGAATAATAATTATGAATGTCTTTCTTCTGATAGGATTAAGTAGCTTCGTAAGAAAGATCCTAAGTTATATTGTCTTTTCATTCTATCTTATTATTCTTTGAGTTATCTTATGATATTTACATTTTTTCAAATGATTAATTAACACTATGAGAATCTTACCATATATTAATACTTATACGAAGCAGCCTACCTGGTTCAAATGATTGCTCTTTATGTTTAATTTTCTTTTCTTTGATGCAGGACATCTTTATTTGTTGTGAATTTTTCATGTAAGAGTTATTTTCTTACATGATTTCTCTCTAATATATTAGAATAAATGCTTCATTATAGATTTTGTTGGACCAAGAGGGTTAAATGAAGTCTTAAGGTTTGTTGTCTTTTGATAACACTTCATGAAATAAGAGGTAAATATTTCATATTCATATATTCTACAACTTTATGAGATGAATGTTCATTATCATCTCCTGCTGTGTATGATCTCTTGGGTTGTTTCTTTAGACTGTATTTGTACTTTGTTGATAGGGGATCAATGTGAATGTTAAACTCAATCTTTCATATGTTTGGTTTTTGATGATGACAACACATATATGTTTCCATGATAACAACAAAAATGTGTCTTTATGTTTTGTACATATGTTGATAAACTGATTGGTCTACATACTTATTATGATCATACAAGTGTTTATATCTGTTGTATGCATACTCATGTTTTTATATGTTAAAACCACTTGCACTGAGCAAAAAGTAATCGATTACAGTGATTATGTAATCAATTAAGTTCATCAGATAGCTTATGCTTAAACTGTGGCAAACAACAAGTTTTAAACGATTACATTATATGTATAATCAATTAAAACTCGTGTCTTTGCTAACACCCACTTGCAATGTGTAGTGATGAGTTTTTGAGAAGAAAAAAATTTCAAAATTGATTAAGTGTAAAACTTAACCGATTACACGGTTTACGTAATCAGTTAAGTCTGGTATATTGTGAAAATTGTTTTCAAGCTACGTCTTACCTGTAATAGCGGTCATATTTTCAAATATTTTGACTTATAGTTAACATGCAATCGATTATATTAATTGCTTAATCAGTTAAATCTGTTGTAATATAATCCTGATATCTCTCTCTCAAAAGTGCAATCGATTACATTATTTTCGTAACCGATTAAAAGCGTCAAACATGAGAAAATCTATATAATGACGCGTTGCGCTCTGTATTAACAACTTTTACGACTTTGATCATTTTAGAAATTTCATATATGATATCAGAGAGTTAAGAAGGAATTTGCAGGTGCGCTGAGTTGCTCCAAGAATCAAGATACGAAGAAGTTGATATTCTTGAAGGATAGATTTGGACGTTTATTGGCTGATCACTACTGCACAATTAAGGTGTTTTCTTTCCTGATCAAACTTTGTTTTACAATCAAGAGATTGTGGTTTCCTTGTGCGCGTGGCTAGGAAAAAGAACATGTGGTTCTTGTGACTTTGAGAAGGGTCTCAAAGGAGTACTGCAAAGAAGAGGATTGTTCTTTCTACAGGGTATGTTTGTGCTATATTAGATTGGTGAGTTAGAAAGGAGATTACATTTGAGAGGTGTTCTCTATAAATCCTTGTTGTAAAAACTCAAATCTTTATAGTGGAAGTCTTTCAATCTAAGGTTGATTGAAAGAGACTAGATGTAGGCATTAAGGCCGAACCAAGATAAAAAGACTGTGTTTGTTTTCTATCCTTTAACTCTTTACTACATTATTCTCATAATTGTATTGTGTGCTAAAGATGATTCGAAAGATTCTAAAAAGATAGCAAAAGAAATCATTTTTTATTGAAAACCAATTCACCCCCCCTCTTGATAAGAGAAACAACGCATAACATTTCTTACAATTGACACTAGAGCTGATTTTTCGAAAATTGCTTGAAAAATAATCGATTACGCTTTCTGTGAAATCGATTAATTGATCCTGATGGTATTTGTTTCTCAGACCTTTGGAGAAGGTGCTTCTACAAACAAAACCCCTCTGTTTGCCAGAGAAAACTATCCTTTTTTGAAAATTAGAATGAGAATTTTCTTAGAATCTGTTGATAAGGGTGGTAGGGATGCTATAATTAATTGACCTTTTGAGTTAACTGAAATTGTTGATGGAAAAATTGTTTTGAAAAACTTCTCTGAATGGAATCAAGATGAAATTAAAAGAGCACGGTATGATATTAAGGCTAGAAATAATATTTCTTCTGCACTTCCTATTGACGAGTTTTTTAGGGTATCAACGTGCAAGAATGCAAAATAAATGTGGGAAGTTCTTGAGGTGACTCATGAAGGAACCGATGAGGTAAAGAGAGAACAAAAGAATTCTCTCATTTAGGAGTATGCAATGTTTCAGATGAAGCCTGGAGAGAATATCTACGATGTGCAGAAGAGGTTCACACACATAGTAAATCACCTGATTGCACTTGGGAAATGTTTTGAGAGAGAGGAGATCAACATAAAAATCCTGAAGAGCCTGAACAAAACCTGGCAACCTAACGTAACTGTCATATCTCAAAGGATCTAACCTCCATGAATATGGCAACACTCATTAGTACAAAAATCGCGTACAACATCGAATATCTTGAGCTTTTAACAGCGAATTCGCGAACGACGTCATATCAGGAGACGTTAAATTTACATCGAATTAAAAAAATACGACGTTAAACTTAACGTAGACTTTTGTCAATATTTGACGTTAATAATTTTTTTTTGTTTTTTTTAATTAATTGTGATCCTTTTTTACAACTCTATGAGACCTGAAAAGTAAAAAATCCAACAAATTTCAGTTTTTTGTATTTTATAATGCATGAACTATGAACATGTAGTGTAGTATCAACAACAAACAACAATAACCAACAACAAACAAGTTCAATCAAACAACAACAACGAACAAGTTCAACTAAACAACAACAACAAACAAGTTCAACAAAAAAAGCAACAAACAAGTTCAACAAATAACTTCTTCGAAACGAAAACGAAAACGAAAACGAAAACTAACCTTCAAAAGGTGGATTCATCGGAATAAAGTTTCGTCATAGTGAGAGAGAAAATAGAATGCGCCTATGAAGGACAAGAACACGAAAATAATCGGTTAAAACAAATAAAAATCATACATAAAGTAATTAATTAACATGCATTTGTATCAAATGAAAGAAAGATTACATGTGATGCTCGTCAAACTTTGTTCGAGAAAAGTTTGAGAAGAGAAGAGGGTATCGCGCGCTAAGAAAAAGTGAATGAATTTTCAATCTCCCGCTCAAATTTTTATTGAATTCACTAACCTTTTGACGTCGAATTTAAAAGTCATTCGATGTTTTATATCCTTTTACGTCAAATTACAATTCTCAACGACGTTTAATAATTGCATTTATTGACAAAAATGTCATTGCTCATTTTTAAAGTTGGTTATTCAGTGGTTGGACGTTGAACACGTGATGTTATACACTGTTTTAGTATTAGTGACTCTTTGGCAAACTTAGGGAACATGAGTTGAAGCTTGGTAGACTAAGAAAGGAAGAAGAAACTAAACAAAAACACTCCATAGATCTCAAGATGTCCAGCAAGAAAGCCTAAAAAAGTAATGATTCTGATGCTGATACTGATGCAAAAGTACCAGAAAAGGAACTGCTTAACATGATGGTAAGGAAATTTACCAAGTTTATGAAATCTAAAAGTGTTGCATCTGAATTTGCAGGTAATTCCAGAAGTGGTAAAAGGAAAGGAAAGGCTGTTACTCTCACCTGTTATGAGTGTGGAAAAGAGGGTCATATCAAACCTGACTGTCCAACATTAAAGCAGAAGCAGAGAACTGAAGAAAAGTTTAATCAAGAAAAAAGAAAGAGCAAGCAAAGGAATGCCTACATAACATGGGAAGACTGTTTATGTCACATGGCTGGATCTGTCAGTTCAGAAAGCAGCAACAACAGTTTTGGTGATGAGCTTATAGAGGACAAATATTATTAGCTATTGGATGCTTTTCAGGAACTCCATGTAGAGGCAATGAAGCTTCAATACAAGGTTAATCGATTAAACAGTGAAAAGAAAGATTATGAATACAAAGTCAACAACCTTGTTGAAGATAATGAGAAATTGAAAATGGATCTTGGTAATGCTTTACAATATGCAATTACTGCTAAATCTGAACCTAGAATTATTAAAAAGGATTGCACAAATTGTCCTGCTTATCTGGAAAAATTTAAGTATCTAACAAGCAAATTGGCAAAATTTACTCTTGGTAGATCTAATCTAGAAGTTGTTCTAGGATCTCAAAGAAGGATAATAAATAAGCAAGGAATATGTTATAGTACTAAAAGTGAAGAATTAACTCAAAGAAATTTTCTGATATGAGTAAACCTTCTAATGTTACCTGTTTCTATTGGAATTCAATTGGTCACATTGTAAAATCTTGCTATTATAAGAAAGTTGGTGTTCCAAAGGGAAAATTCAAGTGGATTCCCAAAGAACCAACTACTGTGACTAACACAAAAGGCCCTAAGTTTATTTGGGTACTTACTTCCAAACCATTTGATGATTTTGCAGGAAAATAAATTGAGCTGGTGACAAACAAGGACTCAAGGAAGGATCACAAAGGATAAATCACAAATCTCTTGAGTATCAAATGTGGTAACTGTTGTAAAATCTAAAATTCATGCATCACTCGTAATCTGTGATAAGTGTATTGATGTATGTGAATGACCTGTGCTTGTCTGCATTGAAAATTGGTTGAAAAATGATTTCACGATTTTTAACTGATTGCATTAGTAATGTATTCAATTAAACTGTTCTCAATTTTTAAGTCTGAAACTAGTTTAAGCTTAATCGATTAAGTAACTAATGAAATCGATTAATAGTCATTTTTTACTACTACATATGTGTCACAATGAAATTAATCGGTTATGTATTCAGGGAAATCGATTGAAATATTTTGTTTGGAAATTTGAATTTTAAGTTTCCCTCCAAACACAATTTGTGAATCATTAGCCCTAAACTAATAATTAGTGATGGAACACTATGTTCTAGGGTGAAGCAAGTGGATATTAAACTAACTGAAGAGGTTTGGTCAAACTTTGCTGAGTTCCAACCGGGTGGTGAAAAATTTCATTTAGGGGTTTAAGGATTCCACAAATTTACTGTCTATCAAGGTTGCCTACGTAATCCAAATGAGCTAAGAGATTACTCAAATTACAAACCAGAGGAATGAAGAAGGATGACCGCCTATGCGCCTTTATTATCACCTGGATTCTTCTGTTAAGGGGCAGCAATCACGCTCAGGTTACCACTGAAGATTTGTGTCTTCTTCATGCCCTTAAGGAGAATATTCGGACTGATTGGGCAACTGCAATTTCTGACAATATGCTTAAGGTTGCTAGACTGGAATCTGCTAGCATACCTTACTTTGTATTCATCTCCAAAGTGCTTCTTCATTTTGGTGTAGAATGTATTAATGAATCCCGTTAGTCATATGGAAAAAGTAATCTCATTGACAAAACTGCATTATATCATATGGGACTACAACATGGCCTAGATGGGTGGCTCTTCAAGGATGAGTATGTGGATGAAGAGGAAGAAGTTGTTGGATCATTATCTGCACCTTTCAGACCTCGTTCTGAGTTTGAGAAACACATGGTTAGGCAAATGCATTCTCTAACCATTCTCTTCCAATCAATCAAGCAAGATGTGGCTGCTATAAAAGGAAAGTTGTAAATTGATGAATCAGATGATGGAAATAAGGAGAATGAGGAGGATGATGAGACTGAGGAGTAAAGTGCGACAGATGAAAGTGATGAAGAAATCTTTATTAGGGACTTAATTAAACATTAATTTAGAACTTTGATTATGTTCTTTTTGTTTTGAAATGGATGTAAAAATTGGCTATTAAGCCATTTATGTTTTGAATGTTTTGTTTGTACCTTTGTAATGTTATTATGAATGAAATGAATATATTTTGGATTACATCCTGTGTTTATTAATTAATTGTTTGAAGTAAATCTGAATGAAACTGAATGGTTAAATCTGCTGAATGTTCTGTATGAGTGCAAAACTATTTTATTCACTATCATACATTTTCTTTGCACACTCATACTCAATTAAAGATTTTATTGGTTCACAATTGTAGTTTATATTTGTACTAACACTCAACAAAGTTGAGAAGAATGAGATTTGCAAGTCTGATACTGAAAATGAAATAGGTTCACATGAATTGAAATTGACTTGAAATGGACTGTAAGTTGCTCTGCAGATATTAATCGACTGCAAAAGCAAGTGAAATCGATTAATCCTCATAAATGTTGTTTGAGTTTCTATTCTACTCAATCATATATTCTGTCACATTCAGTCTAATGAAATATGCTTTCATGTATTCTAATACTCATAATATCATATACGATGTTAATCATTTTGAGTATTCTGAATGTTGCAAACTAAAATACAATTGAATTCAAGCATCACTCATTACTCTGATACATGTCATTAAATCTGCTATATGCTTGAATCTGACTCTGCAATTCTAAATTTGGTACTATATGATTGGGGAAGAAATTAGAGAAATCAAAACTACTGCATAATGATAGGGGGAGCAACAATTTCTGATCTTAACCTGTAAACTTGTATATTGATGTACCTCTGGATGTTATTCTGTTTCTAATTCATGATATCTTGTTTGCTAATGCCCAAAGGGGGAGAAATTAGTGATGTTAGTCAAAGGGGGAGAAATTAATGATATTAGAAATTGGTAAAACTGAAAATATCTGAAAAAACAATGTGAATGTTGTACATCATGGTTCTGTTGTACATCATGGCTGTGCATCATCAAAAAAGGGGAAGATTGTTGGTAGGGGGAGCAATGTGAATGCTAAACCAAATCTCTCATATGTTTAGTTTTTGATGATGACAACACATATATGTTTCCATGACAACAACAAAAATGTGTCTTTATGTTTTATACATATATTGATAAACTGATTGGTCTGCATACTTATTATGGTCATACAAGTGTTTACATCTATTGTATGCATACTCATGTTTTCATATGTTAAAACCACTTGCACTGAGAAAATCTGTATGAAGTAATCGATTATAGTGATTATGTAATCAATTAAGTTCATCAGATAGCTTATACTTAAATTGTGGCAAACAACAAGCTTTAACCGATTACATTTTATGTATAATCGGTTATAACTCGTGTCTTTTGCTAATAACACCTACTTGCAATGTGCAGTGATGAGTTTTTGAGAAGATTACACGATTTACATGGTTTACGTAATCAGTTAAGTCTGATATATTGTGAAAATTGTTTTCAAGCTAAATCCTAATTGTAATAACGTCATATTTTCAAATATTTTGACTTACAATTAACATGCAATCAATTACATTAATTGCTTAATCAGTTAAATCTGTTGTAATGTAATCCTGATATATCTCTATCAAAAGTGTAATCGATTAAAATATTTTCTTAACCGATTAAAAGCGTCAAACATGAGAAAATCTATATAATGACGCGTTGCGCTCTGTATTAACAACTTTTATGACTTTGATCATTTTAGAAATTTCCTATCTGATATCAAAGAGTTAAGAAAGAATTTGCAGGTGCGCTGAGTTGCTCCAAGAATCAAGATACGAAGAAGTTGATATTCTTGAAGGATAGATTTTGACGTTTATTGGCTAATCACTACTGCACAATTAAGGTGTTTTATTTCCTAATTAGACTTTGTTTTACAATCAAGAGATTTTGGTTTCCCTGTGCGTGTGGCCAGGAAGAAGAACGTGTGGTTCTTGTGACTTTGAGAAGGGTCTCAAAGGGGTACTGTAGAGAAGACAATTGCTCTTTCTACAGGGTGTGTTTGTGCTATATTAGATTGGTGAGTTAGAGAGAAGATTATAGTTGAGAGGTGTTCTCTATAAAGTCTTGTTGTAAAAACTCAAATCTCTACCGTGGAAGGTCTTTCAATCTAATGTTGATTGAAAGAGACTGGATGTAGGCATTAAGGCCGAACCAGAATAAAAAGACTGTGTTTGTTTTCTATCCTTTAACTCTTTACTACATTATTCTCATAATTGTATTGTGTTGTAAAGATTCCAAAAAGATAGCAAAAAAAATCATTTTTTATTGAAAACCAATTCAGCCCCCTCTTGGTAAGAGAAAAAGACATAACTTTTCTTACATACTTCATTTGAGAATTTGGACAATTAATTATTTTATGTCCTTGCTTTCTATAATAAAAACAAGAAAGTTTAGAGAAATAAAAAACAAATTGTATTATTATATCTCAGATGGAAATGCTTCTTTTCTTAGTTTCTCATATTCAAAATTCTTCAAGCTTCTTTATTAACAAAGGTAATTCCTCACCCTCACTTCTTTCCATAGACCCGTCTTCACTTGATTCTTCCATGTGAGCATTTGATTTTGGAGCCAAACCTATTTGTTTCTTGTCACTCACTTTTTGTTCAACGGGCCTACTCAAGTCCAATTCATGATGTCTATGTTTACCAAATAATGATATAAGAATCATGGTTGACAAATCATTTATTAAGAGATTGTTATAACTTTTAGCAGTCAAGCTCTATCAAGACCCTTAAGGACTTTCACAATTGACTCTTTCTTTTCAAACACTTTTTCCAAACCAATAAAATGATTTATAATATATGTGAATCTTTTCTTAACAAGAATAAATGTACATGCTTTATGAAAGATTAACAACCATGGCAAAGATGTTTTCATTGATCAACCATAGAAAGCAATCCTCACTAGAAAATGTGTTTCCACTCAAGCACACTAGTGTATAAGGGTGTGTCATTCTCTCATCTACCTCTAATAGCACACACTTTGACTTTGCTTTTCATTTCAAGAACCAAGTCACAACATACAAACACAACAAGGGCTTTACTTGATTTTGGGACAAGGCAAAGAAGGAAATTGGTGTATCTAGATACTATGAACTATCATAGAGAGCAATCACATCAATTTCACAATCTTATCATTCTACTCTCTTTTACCTGAAAACTAGAACAACCAAACACCAAATTGCAATTACCTTATTTATATGTTTTCTTTTCCTTTTTCTTTTTCTTTTTTTTTTCTTTTTTTTTTCTTTTATAGATGACATATATACAAGAATGTTTCACATCAACCAACACCAATTCACAATTGTTACTCATGTTCCCCTTCTAAAAATAGCTTCCCCCACACTTGAATCACACTACTGACCATGGAAACTTTACTTTTCCCATTAAGGTGAGATGGTCAATCATATTCAATAAGGATTATGGTTTCAAAAGTGAAGGAAAGTTTCTTTTAATGCTCAAAGGATTGCACAAGGGTTCTAATCTTTGAAACACAACTGGCTATTTTGGGTATATGATGCAAAGAGGGAAAGAAAGACGACCTTGTTTCAATGTAAGCATGCAAATGAATAACAACTAGCAATGAAACTCAAGCAAAGTTAATTGTAACCAAAAGAGGTAGCACTCATAGATAAAAACTCTGAGGCACAAAATCTCACATGGTTAAGTTCTTTGGTTTCCTATGGTTGTCATACACCATGCCACAATCATTAACCACAATAAAAACAATAACAACATTCTCGATATACTCACATGAAAACAACCACAAGCATTAGTTTTCACTAAATCACAACACATTCTCAATGCATTCCAAAACTAATTTATGAGCAAACACAAATGGTCAAGAAATATAGATAATATAACAACATAACAACAATCCAGAAATACACTCAAATAACAACATATCAACGGTCAAGAAATATAGATAATGAATACATCAATATTTAAAAAATAATCATATTCACAATAAGAAAATATAATTAATTGCACACATTACTAATATTTTCTAAAAAAAAAATGAACTCAACTTTTAAAATTTGAATAAGGTATATATAGATAATTACATGTATAAATACAAAATGATCACTAGTAAAATAAAGGGATTAGAAAGCACCGTATAGGCTTCGGTTTTACTAAAACCGAAGTGTATAGATCTATATGTCTCGGCTGCCCCGACACCGATGCCTAAAGCTCGCTACTGCCTCGGTTCTAAGCTAAACCGAGGCATAAAACTCTGCTCCATACCTGCTCCGCCTGCCCAGATGGGACTGCTCTGCCTGCTAGCTGTTCTGATGTATAGCTACTGCTTCGGTTGTACTCAGAACCGAAGCATAAAAGGCCTGCAATTCGTATTTCCACACTGACCGAGGTGATGATGCAGCTTTTTTTATTTTTGTCGATTCTTTGCGCCTCGGTTACATTGCTGACCGAGGTAGTAACGTTTGTTTACGCCTCAGGTGTTGGAAGACCGAGGTAGTAACGTTTGTTTACGCCTCGGGTGTTGGAAGACCGAGGCAGTAAGCTGTTTAAATCGTCCGCGAAACAGAACCACTCTTCTCTCATGTTCATCTTCTTCTCAGCGCAAAACAGAACCACTCTCCTGTTCATCTTCTTCACCACCGCCAAGTGCTTTGGTCGTTTCCTCTGCAACATTTGGAGCGCGCCTTTGCTTCCATCTCCGTCGCCGGTTTGCTGCTGCCTCTGCCTCCATTTGTCGCGGCTACCTCCATTTCTGTCTCGCCAAGCTTGCTGCCACGCTCCCAGGTGCGAATCGAGGAACGGGGCTTGAACCACTAGACCCCGGTGCGGATCGGCGGCGAGTAAAGGGCTTGAACCACTGGACCACCGTGCAGATCGAGGAACGAGGCTTGAACCACTAGACCCCAGTGCGGATCGGCGGTGAGTAGAGGGCTTGAACCACTGGACCACGGTGCAGATCGAGGAACGAGGATTGAACCACTGGACCCCGGTGCGGATCGACGGCGAGCAAAGGAAACTGGTGTCGGTGGTGATGGTGGCGAAGGTCTTGTCTTCCTGCTGATAAATTTTTGGGTTTTCTTACATTCAGATTCAGCCTCTCAGAAATTGAATCTCACTGATTGACGGTGGCGAGTTCTAAAATCAGAAATTGAATCTCACTAATTGACGGTGGCGAGTTCTAAAATCTGAAAAAAGAACACGTTACTGCCTCGGTTCTCTAAAAACCGAGGCATAATCCTATCTTGTTTTATTTCGGTCCGTGACCGAGACATATAACCTACTTTTTTTTACCTCGATCGTATATGTCTCAGTTGCAAAACCGATGCTATAAATAAAAAGAACCGGTGTCTTTTGTTATTTTTGTACTAGTGGATTAAAGTATCCAATTATTTTAAATGAAAATGACTCTATGTCTAAATGCTAAGGCAAGAAATAGGGATGATAAAACAAGTTTGAACCAATTATTAACATACTAAAATTTCGTTAGTTAGGTAGGAGTTTTCAATCTCTTTATCTGTCTGCTTTATCTCATTCTGTTTGACTTGCCAATTTAACGAACCAAAGACAAGACGAGACGGACCTGTGTATTAATTTATTTTTTTAAATAAAATTAATTTTGTGTATAGTATTATTTGAATGATATAAATATATAATAATATTATAACTTAAATTATTAACCCTTCTAAATTAAATTTTAATTATTAATTATAATAGAATAAGTTAATATGTAAAGATAATAATTATTTTAGATTATTCTTAAATGTATTAATTAATCTATTAAAACTTAACAAGAATATTGACATTATGATTATATATATTTATAAAAAATTTAAAAAATACAAAACTAAGAAAGTTATAAAAAAAAAGTTAACAAGTTAACCCGTAAGTCCATCTTTTAATAGGACGGATTAAAATTTTCATTTCACTCTTCTAGAAGCTTAGCCTCATTATTAATGAACCAAGACAAAATGAGCGAAAATAGGATACTGATCTATTTTGTCATTTCTAACCAATTTTTGATCTCTGGAAATTGAGTCTCATATTATTTCTTTCCTTTTATTTCTTTTAATTTTTTTTTCTTGATCCTTGAAAATATAATTCACCCCTAAAATCCAAAATCACAAACCCTCAATCCATTGAAGTCCCAATTGAAAAAACTTAAATTATAAAAGCTATAAAGAAAGTTATTGAATTTCTCACAAATTTGAAATATCAACTATAAAAACAAAAATGCAGGTCCTTAATATTACGGGCCATAAGAATTGAAAACTCCTTGTGATACCGATGTTAGGTTTACTCACTCCGACAAAAAGATGAAACTGAAAGGTGATATTACAACAATTTCTTAAATATTAGGAATTTTAAGAAAATATATTTATATCATATTTATGACATTACTAATATAAATATTAATCGCTTAAATTATTTTCAATTGTATGATTACATTACTAGCTAGCATTATTATTATTTATTTAGTTTTAATTTTAAGAAAACAACATTTTTATGTGTCTTTAAATTACTTAAAACATAAAATCTTGAAAATTTGTTTTTAATTTTTTTTTAAGTTATAGAATCCAGAAATATTTAAAATTCTATATATACATATATATATATATATATATATATATATATATATATATATATATATGTGTATATATATGTTTTATTTACTATAATTTCACATTTTTCTTTAATTCAAACTTCTTTATGCTAAAATTTCGTTACACATACCCTAAGCTTGTTATTTTGAAACCTTTAAACAATATTTATTTAAATTTAAAATTCTTGTTTAATACATTTTATTCTTCATTGTTTACGATTACAAACCTATACACTCAACTTAAAACTCAAAAAATGCTTATATTTTCGCACTGTTTTTTCCTTTTTCATACAAAGATAACTTTTTTCACATATATTTCACTTCTATTCTTCAAATCTCATATTTCATAAGAAGAGAGGTAAACATACCTTTTTTTCTCTTCAATTTTATTCTCAAATGTAGGGCGATGTAAAAGAAATAAGGTGAAATCTTCCTAAAGTGAACACTTAATTAATTAGATTTTTAACTGAAAAAAAAACATTTGATTAAAGCACCAAATTTATTGATACTTTCTCAGCTGCTGAAGCTATTACAAAAATAGCTGCCTTTACAAACGTACGTATACAAAATGGCTACAATCACCACACCATGATGAAACCACTATAACTCGTGCATTATAGCTCAGGAAAATTAGAAAAGTTCTTGAAGTTTTTTCTTCTTTTCTTTCTGGTGTTGAAAGGAAAAGAAGAAGCATATGAATGTACTCACACAGTAGCTTAGATGTAACATATATGAAATGCAACATCTAATGGATGAGAAGTCGTCAAATTAGGGTTAAGCGTCCTTCAAAGGACACCAAAGGGAAGAACATTCCCTCAAAGGTTGCTCAATTTCAAGCACTGGAAGGTGGAATGTTTGGAATCCCTTGTCTCTGTAATTCACTCATCACACTGTCAATTGCTGGAGCCTTCAGTCCAAGAGGTAAGGGCAGCCATGGCTTTGATAAAACATCTCCAATAGCTGCATCTATGCACTCCTTTGACTGCAAATTAAGATTAACAAAAAAGAACACAAAAAAGTAATTAGTCATATGTTGTTCTACTCTTCTTATGTTGAACAATCACACACAGACACATCCATGCGAACATACAAAAGTTAGATACTTAGACCAATGATATACTTGTGTCTATGCTTGTGGAAAAGAAATGATGAAACACAATGAAAGGAAAAAGCAAAGAAACTGAGGTATGTAATTCATCATAAGAGCAGTTAAAAGGAAAACCTAATACACAATTCAATTAACTTGGCGATATAAGGATGATTTAAGGGTAAAATTAGAATGGAGGGTGGAGAAGGTTAGAGATTCAACTCCAGTAACAATTTAGAGATATAAAGTTAATTTAGAGAATTTAAAAGAAAATTGAAAAAAGTTTTGAGTTTAATTTCTTTAATAACAATTACTAACAAGTAATATTATCGATTAAAACAAATAAAATTCAATGAACTTTTCCTCGTACAAACACATGTTTATGTTTATGTGGGAAAGAAAATATAAGAAAAAAAAATTAGGTCATGTATTAATATCATCTGATATATCCATAGGTTATGACATCTGATGAACAGTGTAAAATTGTTTTTACTGTTTATCATAACCATTGAACTAAAAAAGAGAAAAAAAAAGATAGAAATTTACCGGGTGAAAATCTAATAGAGGACGAGGACCATGGATGCCAATACTGTGATCTGCTTTGTACATGGCATGGGGTGGGATGCCAGGGACATGGTGAGTTCCAAAACCCTGCATGATAATTGTATTTTCTCTGTGGTGAGTGAGCCAAAATTATATTACAATATAGTATATGTGTTTTGGTTGCCCGAAAATGAGACAATGATTTTATACTGTGTTTGTGGTTGCAAGTAAATATGACAATAACATTATACTGTAGAAATGTTCGTAAAATAATTCAAGAGTATAAAGTTAAAGGTGAAGACAATTTGCATGGCTCCAAAATTGTAAGGCTGTGTAATGAGTAGCTACCGTTTGTGTCAGAGGTTGTGGGAAACCAACTGTTCCTGGTATTAGAGCATTTGGAGCCTGTTTCAAGGCATATATATGAAATCTTAGACAAATAAAGAAAGAGGAACTATGAATAGATTTAATTTTTCTTTGTTGCAAAAAATGTATCATGTATATATGTGTGACTCATGAATTATAAAAGATAATATAATTTTGTGTTAGAGGCTCATTGCAATGGTATAAACTCAAATTAGTCTTTTTATATCGATATTTGTTTTCTTTCCTGTCTAGTTAGATAATAAAAGTATTTTTAATAAAACTTTCTAAACTAATAAAAGAATAGTTTTCCTAAGTTGTTGCTTTTTAATTATACACAGATGGGAAATAATGAGAAAAAAAAAACACAGATAATTTGAATTTGAACGAGACTAGAATAAATTGCATATACAAGTTTCCAGGGGAGATAAATATTTTCCTTTTTAATATCTTCAAATCAAACTTAAAGACTACTGTTAATATAATTGTTTTCAATCAAAGGGTTGGCAAAGAGACAAAAGAGAAGTGGTTTCTATGTGACGGCATGCTTGAAAAGATAATGAAAAAAAAGAAAAGAAAAGATGGATAATGATGTAATTTTTTGGTTAAAAGGAGAACAGATTTTTCTACCTATAAAATATGTTTACGCACTAACAATAAAAAACAATATCCCACTATAAACCACTGTATACATACATTCATAAACTTTTATAATTGATAACATATAGTACGATTCGATTCAGATATAATTAATTGATAAAGTAAAACTACTTTATACTGTTGCACATGTGCCTGAATAATTATTGAAATGAAGTTCAAATTTTGAATAATTACGAGTTGTTGAGAAGAAAGAGAAACAAAGAATGAACAAGGGTTTGATTAGTAAGAGAAAGTTGAGAGAGTTAACCGGTTGATGCCAAAACGAAGGGTCTTGTGGTGGTGCAGGTGATGGCCATGAGAGTGGTGGTGGTGAAGGTGGAAGATGTTTGGGCCACACGTGCATGAAGGAATGGTTCATGGAAGGGTGCCCCCACACGTGTAGAGGTCTAAAATGGTGCATTGTGGTCATTGGAGGAGGGAATCCCATGGTGGGTGCTAGCCATGGACTCACCTCTCTCTTCCCAACACCATATATGTGCCTCCTTTGACTCCAACTTGCTGCTTCAGCCTCACGAGCCAGAAGGTGTTTCCGATGAGATCTATATTTCTGCATTCAAACACAAAAAAAACCCATATGTTTCAGACACCCTTTTCTCGAATCCTGCTTTTCAATTATTATCATTGATTCAAAACCAAGCATCTAATGTATGGAACCATAAGACAAACAAAAAGTCCAAACTTTGGCCACTGCATGCAAACAAACTGGTGTGTCATGTCATATATCAGTTCATAAAATATTGATTAAGAAACAACTTTCTGATAGGAGATTTTATGTTTTTAAAGAAACGGTGTATTAATTGTTTGATGGAAACGCGTTTCTTTGTTTTCTTTCAACCATACATATCATACAGAAAGAGAAAGGAAAGAACCAGAAAAGAGTTTCTTTCTCTTGTCACAAAATTATCAAGAATTGGAGAAGCAACATCATCATGAGAGAAGGTTACTGTTTCTATGCTTATTCTGTGAATGAATTCTCCAGATCCTTGTAGGGAGGTTTATACCACATGCTTATATATATATATAAGTGAATCAACTTGACCACACAAGTTTAAAATCAACCCTAAGCTTAATTAACTGCAGCATGAAGTTGATTTACAGAAAGATTAAAAACTATGAGTACAGAAGGGAAGAATAAGTTGGAGGATGTACTTGAAGGTGGCTTGCAATGTTATGACGAGTTAAACAATTAATTCCCATAATCTCCAAAATCCTTGAAGGCACTGCTTTGTCCACACCTAGCTGTTCCACAGCTTGCACAAATCGCCTGTGCAATTCTGGGGTCCAATCCACCTACACATAACCCAGAAAAAGGAAAACATAAATAAACACACATACCAATAGTACTGTCCCATATGACAACTTCAAAGTTATAAAGCCCTCAAAAATATATCAATTTTGCAGTTCATAAAAGAACTTAGCTGCTGTTTTCTCTTCATATTCTTTTACTTTGAATTTGATTTTTGCTGTTATAATCTGTTTGATAAAGAATAATGCATATAAAGTCAACACAGTACATATCCAAGTAAACCCCTAATTCTGGTACAAGAAAATTACTAAAAGCTCTTGTTGAATTGAATCTAAGTTTTTCTTTTCTAATGCTAACACTGAAACTTTGAATTTCTCTCTCTTTACACCCTTAGGGTACCCGTGAGTTTTTGACACCAAGGGACGTTGTCATGAGTCATAATTGAGACAGTGACAGAACCTTAATTGTTAGCTCAGTTGCACATGACTCGTGTCTAATGACATTACCTACATTCACTGAAACCAATCCCCTAAAGTAGAAGAGAAAGAACAATAAATTAGAAGATAAGTTCAAAGTACAAACAAACTATATCTAGCTACCTTCACTTTTCTCTTCCCTTGAGGATGATTACTATTACTATTATTCTTCAACTGAGCCGATGAAGATTTTCTTCCTTTTCCACCTTCTTTTGGCGCAGGATTCACCACCACCGATTCACCATTCTTGCTCACTATCTCTTGACCCGAAGCAGCACAAGAACTTTTGTCTTCCTCTACTTCCTTTTTTGAAACAGTCAGAACACAGTTTCGATCATTCTCCTCCTTGCTGTTCTCTGCTGATGAGTTCATCTCCGACGACTCTTCCCCGGCGCTGACGGAAAACTCACCAAACATCTCCAAGTCCGGCAAGACATCTCCGCCAACGTCGATGCCGACGAAGAGATCGTCGAAGTTGATGCTCTCCAATAAGTTCCCTTCAGAAAGCTCACGAAAGTCATCATCATCTGATGCCGATTTTGCTGCCATCGAGAAACCCTCCATCTCTCTTTGGTTCTTTTCATCTTTGATGCTCCTCAAAGGTGCCACGGCAAGCATCAATTCCAAATCAACACTCTATAGATTGGAAACTCCAACGATATCCTAGCAAAAACTATATTTATATATAGATATAGATATATATGAACGTACCCTTTTTTGAATGAGTGGTAGCTGGCTACATATATACGTATAACATTAACTCACGTGCATGGAATGAAAATGTAATTGAGAAAAGGGTAGGAAAAAAGGTAAAAGAGAAAGGGTAAAGGGTAACGGGAATTCTGGTTTGAACTGAATCTGAAGGAATTGTGCTACATATAATGGTGTGTGGAATGGTTTTATGTGATGTTCCCTTTTTGGAAGTGGTGTGAAGGAGAATAGGGAGAATTGATCACAGCCACAAGTTTGGTTTGGCGGAGTTTTGTTTTTATGCTTTTCGTTTGCAAGTGTGCGTGTGCTACTTGCACGGTTTTCTGTGCGTTCATTGTATTGCATTATTATAGTTTGTGGATGCCCTTTTTTTGAACATAAAAATTAAGGTGCTCTCTTTCTTTGCTTTTTCTCTAAATTTTTTGAAAATTCACTTGCAAGGGTTCTCGTGAGCTTTTTCTAACTATGTGCACAAAATGAAGAGAGAGAAAGACGTAGGTGTGACTGGCTCATCAATGGTGTCGGATCGTAACAGTGTTTCACAGGGGTGAAAGGGATGTGTGATGTGTTAATGTTCGCCATAGTGCCAAAATTGACTGCTGTATTTTTCTCACTTCTAGATAACACCTATCCATACGCATCTTGTTTCCGTGATAATCATATAATTCAAAAAATTGCAGATTACACAGTTTCTTAGCTTATCAGTACGCACGTACTTTTCACTTATATCTGCATTATTTACGTAATACCCATACCACTTTATTACAGTTATTGTTCTATTTTTTGAGAAAATTAATTGAGGAGATTTAAAGGTAAATTTTTTTTTGTTGTTGTTTATTTAAGTGGATTTGAAAGCAAGTGGGAATGAATTTGGAAGTAAAATATCTGAGAATAAGTGTAAGATTTGATTAATGTAATACATTAAGAAAATTTATTTCCGAATCCACTATCTCTTATCTCTAAATTCACTCAAATAAGAAACAAAAATATTTACTTTTAAATCTCCTAATTCATTCTTAAATTTTATTAAAATAAACTTTAAGATAATATTATGATATTAGATTAAAAATTAAATTTTAAATCTAATTCAATTTTATAAAACTAATTTATAAAATGATATTTATATTCAGTTATACATTATAAAATCATTTTATTTATAATAGATTTGAAGATTCTAACATTTTGTATCATAATCGAAGTTAATATTCTTTACTATATTATCTAAGTCTTTCCTCTAAATTTGAAAATAAGATTTGTTTTGGCAGTAAAAAGTTGTATTCAATGAATACAAATTGTATCCAATGAATCAGTATATAGTGGTTGATACACGTTCTTTTGTTAGCTCAGAAAATCTAGCTTCTAGTAATTTTTCATTTTGGAATTGTGTTCATAAACATGTTTGGTATATACATCATGAAACAGTTCTATCTTCATAAAGTATTGAATTCTCACTCATTTTCTATGGAAAAGTTTTAGTGAAAAACTTAACTAAAGAATAATTCTTGAAAATGCCACATTCATGAAAATGTTTTTTAAAATATGTATTCTAAGCTTAAAAATTATACATTTTAAAGAAATTTGAATAATCTCCCTACCAAATGAGAAACATCCCTCACAGTGTGATATCAAACATATTCAGACTTTTAAACCAAGTTTAGTAAAGTTTTTCACTTTGATTAGTGATTCATTATGAAGCTACCCTATAGTCTTTATAAAAGAAAATTTTAAATATAGACTTAAGACCTTAAATAAAATAAGCGAGTTTTTATTTTTATTTTTATTTTTATATAAAAAAAAGGTTTAAACCCTTGGTTGGTCCTCGTATTTATATGAAAATCTCAAAAGGATCATCGTTTTTTTTTTCGGTCTCAATTGGGTCATATTTTTTGTAAAAATGAGCCAATTTTACCCTAACCGTTTAGTTGTTCTAAACAGCGTTAAATTAGATTGAGCTGTATTTTTTACTTTGATGACGTGGCATTGTTCAATAAAATTTAATGGCTGATGTGTTTTAAAATTGTTCAGGTCACATCTCAAATCAACTTCTTCTTTCTCACCACTTTCTCTCTCTCCCATCTCTTCCAACACTCAAAAGCTGCAGTTTTTTTTTTCAGGAAAGAGAAATGAGGTTCATTTATGGAAATTCTAATAGGGGATATCTTATACCTGAATACAGAGCACGTCTGAGATTTGCCATGGCCTTTTCTCCAACCACTCCAAAGAAGTAATGCTGGACGATGTGGCTGAATAATGAAAGCATCCCTACTGCAGTGAAGATGGCTGAATAAAGTCCAACTTTCGTTTTTGCCTCTTCCTTAAAGTATGCTACTCCTATGGTGATGATGAAAAACCCAAAAAATGGCTTTGAGATACCAGAGAAAGCTGCTGAAATTGAGCCAATAGAAACCTTCACTAGCTCCCTCTTTCTAAGACGAAACCAAATTCTGAAAAATATATTTCTTTTTCCGCTGCCCATTTTGTTGTGTTCCTTTAGCACAGAGTGCTCGGTAATATTCTTTTGGACCTCTCCCTGCACTTCTACTGGTGGTCTAGTTTCAGTAGGAAAATCTTTCTTGGCGGGCACTTTTAGTCTTTGAAGAGGAAAAAACAAAGAAAAATTGCAGCTTTTGAGTGTTTGGAAGAGATGGGAGAGAGAGAAAGTGGTGAGACAGAAGAAGAAGTTGATTTGAGATGTGACGTGAACAATGTTAAAATACATCAGCCATTAAATTTTATTGAACAATGCCACGTCATCAAAGCAAAAAATACAGCTCAACCTAATTTAACGCCGTTTAGAACAACTTAACGGTTAGGGTAAAATTGGCTCATTTTTACAAAAAATATGACCCAATTGAGACCGAAAAAAAAAACGATGACCCATTTGAGATTTCCATATAAATACGAGGACCAACCGAGGGTTTAAACCTAAAAAAATTCATTCTTTTGAATTGAAAATTATTATTTGTAGTCCTTCACTTAATTTTGGTTTCAGTAATTTTTTTATGGGTTAACGATTTTGGGTTTAGTCCCTACTCGAAACTTTGATGGCTTTTAGTCCTCATAGTTTTAAAATTCTTACTATTAATCCTTAAAATTGGATGGCGTTAACTTTTAGTAGATGTGGCAAACAGCAAGGTCATGTCTTAGTCGACGCGCTCTAGGAAGCTGAGCCACGTGGAGGACATAGACGCCGTCGTCATCACCCCCTTGTCGCGCTCCACCAACACCTTCGATCGTTCCTCCGCCCCCTCCTTCGGACCTCAGCCGTTACCCTTGTCCCGAGCCATCGACTCCCGTTTACCCTCCTCCAAAGATGTTGCCGCTGAAAAACCCAATGCCGTCGTCGACAAACCCAATGCCGCCGTCGATTTTACCCTTCCCGTTGGTTTTCAAATGCGCATGTAATTCAATTCCTTCTGTCAACTTCAGCACTCGTTGTTTCCTTTGTAGTTTCTGTTTCCTCGTGTACTATATCGGTTATTCAAATCATTTTCATTGAATTTCTTAATTGTGCTTTGTCGATGATTTTGTCCGCACCAGAGATGCCAACATCTGACCCTTCAACTGGGCACCCACCTCCTGCTTTCTTTGATTTATTAGCATTGCGCACTGATACCACCCTTTCTCCTCCCCATCAAAGCCCGCGGGGAAAAAGCCCCACTAAACACCCCAAAAGCCCCAATGCCCATTCTTCTTCTTCTTCTCCTTCTCCTTCTCCATCCATACACTCCATTTTATCCCTTGACACCTGAATGGCACGTCGGGAAACCACTCTTCCTTACTCTGTCCATCCCTTACCCTTGCCTCCTTGGGCTGGGCCTGGAGCTCCCATAGTCTCACCTCCTGCTATCTTTTCCCTTCCTGTTGCTAAGATGGAACCCTTCCAATGAAAAACCAGTGGCAAAAAGGAAAACTTATTGGCAGAGGTACCTTTGGATCTCCCATGTGAAGTGTAAACATTGAAGAAATTAGGGGTTTGTGTGCAAATTTGGAATAAAAAGAAAAGAAAACGTGGGAGAGAATAAACTCATACTTGGCATCAGACGTGGGTTGGCCGTTAGCCACGTCAAACAAAAATTAACGCCATCCAAAATTAAGGATTATTTATAACAGTTTCAAAACTATGAGGACTAAAAACCATCAAAGTTTCGAGTAGGGACTAAACCCAAAATCGTGTGATGCTTAAGGGATGAAAAACATATTTAACCCTTTTTTATTCCTTTAAAAGTTGAATCATCATTTTTTTTCCTACCATACATTTTAAATTAAGTAATATTCATTTAAGAGTTTGAAAAGCAAAAAGATCACAAATTAAATATTAGTTGAAACCATTAAAGATTGTCACCAACCTTTGTATTTAACTCAATCACTCAACCATAGTATTATAGAAACTAATTAAAATAAATTTTAATTTCAAAAAGATGAAAATAAATAAATAAAAAATCACTTACACTTAACTTAAAAAATATTTAAGTCTAAAATAAGAAAAGATAGAAATCATGCCGAGTAAGATTTTTCTTTCGAAGTGGCGACTTTACTTGTTGGTGCTACTAAAAATTCGTAACTTCGAAGGAAAAAAAAAGAATAAAAGTATATGCTTGAAATAAAAAATTGAATGTGCTTCTATAATTAACATATTGTATACTTAAAAAATTGAATGAGTTAAATTGAAGAAAATATTAATAAAAATGAAAAATACAAAACGTACATGCTGATTTGTCATAAATTAGCAACATTTCTTACAATTGACCTCAATTTCCCATCTTACAGTTGACATGACAATGTTGTCTCCCAAGCTTAGTCGCTTTCCTTTCATTTAATATCAAAGCTAAAGATAGGTCCCATCGTAAAAGATAGGATTCATAAATATAGTATTTTAAGATTTTAAAATAAATAGATATCAAATTTCGAGAAAAATGGTAAGTACTGAACAAAAAATACGGATATCATTATTTTTTTCTCTTTCGTGAAGGAAACTATTATTGATTGAGAAACCTTAATCTGTGATGCGATAATGGTTTGGAGGTATGAAACTACCTAGATGTATGCATTTATTATGTCATTTTTTTCTCTTGTTACAAAGATCAATAACTAGCTTTTCTGTAAAATGTCTCTATTCTTTCTCACTTTCACTCACATTTCCTTAGCATTTATTGTTCATGACGTTTCTCCTTTTGGGTTGAATTATGTTTCCTTGTGTGTCTTGATTATTTTTATTTCATTTTTTCAATGCATCTCATATCAAGTTTGATTTATATATATTTATATATATAGGTTTCATAGAAAACACATCAAATTCGATATTAACTAAAACATTAGACACAAAAATGTTCTCAAATTAAGGTGCAATCTTTAAAACGTATTATGAGTTTGATTATTTAAAGAAGCTATTATTATAGGCATGTTTTTACCTATTTCAATCGATACTAATATACAATACAGAAATAATAAAGAGATTTTAAACCAATTATTGTTGACATATTTTAAATTTAAAATAGAGATATTACATATCTGATGTAATAAATATTATGAAACAACACTAGTTCATTAGGATAATATTTGATATAAATTAAAAAAGAAAATAAGGAAGGGTATTACATTGGTCAATCATGCAGTGTGTAATCCTTTTTTTTTTCCTTTTCTTAAATCTATAACTAACACAAATTATATAATTAAAATATATTTTTATTTTTATTTTATTAGAATCTCAATGAAAATAATTATTTAACAATTATAAACTTTATTGAAAAAAATAAAACTATTATTTTTAATATTTTCCGATATTAATCATGTAACCTAATTTTGTGCATCTTTTTTCAATTATTTGCTTCCAAGATAAATAATCATTATTGTCATTGAAAATCATAACCTAACATAACAAAATAAACACCTTAGTTTTGAAACTAAGTAAAATAAGTATTTAAAATCCCATAACATATGAAAAATAAGAATTTTTTTCAAGAATTTTTTTCTTCATTAAGAGTAAAACATATGAAAATTTATCAAGTGCAGTCCTAGAAAATAGGTGAGTCACAAAAGATAATCTTAAAGACTTTATCTTTTCTAACTAATTTTTTTTCCTAGTTCACCTTCACATATAATGTTTCTAATTTAAAAAATAAAATCAATTTCTAAGTCAATGGTCTTTTAACAAAAATCCAAAGATTTAGATGATGAAAAGAAAAATAACTAAATAAACCAAATATTTGATTTAAACTCATTCTCATAGAGTTACAACCTCCTCACAAAAATGAAACAAACTCATACTCACATGGAGTTCTATAGCCTCTTCAGCCAATGGAACAATCTCAAATTCATATAAAATCCTACAACTTTATCAAACAATGGAACAATCAAACTAGAGTCCTATAACCTTTCCAGCTATGGTGGAATAAGTTATCATCATATTCACACATTTATACAGAAAACATATTTTCACAAAAACCCATCTTTTTAATCTCTACACCCAAAAATACTCATGGAGCCTGTTTTACTTTCCCTTTTCACTTCTATTTTTATGATACACTTTGTGTCTACGAGACCTAGCCCCCATTTTCGCATTGCTTAATGTTCTACAACATTGTGTTTTTCCATTTTTTTCATTACTTAGGCTTTGTTCACTTGAATGGATTTGGGAGAGAGTGATTGAATGAATTTGAGAGAATTTGAAGGTAAATTTTTTGTTGTTTATTTGAGTGGATTTGGAGGTAAGTAAGAGTGAATTTGGAAGTAAAGTTTGTGAGAATTAGTGTAAGATTTGATTGATGTGACAAATTAAAAAAAAATTACTTCCAAATCTACTCTCACTTACCTCCAAATCCACACAAATAAACAACAAAAAAATTTACCTTCAAATCCTCTCAAATTCATTCAATCACTCTTCTCCAAATCCATTCAAGTGAACAAAGTGTTAAAGAATTTGCACTGTCACCCCTTCTTCATTATTTTTTATGAGTCATTATTCCAACGTTTATACGTTTTCACATTGCTAATGGTCTCCACTGAACTCGTTGGACATAACACCATCGATGGTTACTGTTGTGCTCCCAAAATGTTTTTTCAATGCACAACTAGACACAAACTTTTAACAACGGTTACAACATAGTTCCAAAATTGTCATTAATTTCGTTGTTGTTATAAGCTTAAAAAGTTGACGATAGGTAGATGCAACCATTGTCATAAGTTCGAATTTTGAAAATGAAAAGAATATATGGAAGCAACAATAGAAATAACAACAACTATAAGGAAGCAACAATAGCAACATGCACAATGTGATAGCAAAGAGAAAATAGGAAAGGCACAAAGTAATGGTGCAATACTATGAAACATGTGTGAAAGACGGTCGATGATAACAAGTGCAACACAATGTAATGGTAATGAAGGTGCGAAAATCAATCGACTCGAAAGATTTGCACATGGATGACTAACGATGACAATAGTGACAAAGTGTGACTACAAATGATAATAGTATGGGTGGAAGAACTACCACGAGACGATGATGGCAGCACGATAGGAGTGATGACGCTGAGAACATGAATATAAAAGCTAAGAAGAGAAAATGAGGAAGTAAAAAGTTGAAACCTTTTTTTTTCTAAAGAGGAACAAAATTTTAATGACGGTTCTTGTATGAAATTGTAGTTAAAAGTCTTATGCTTACACTTTTAAAGACAGTTCAACATCATTATAGGTCTCCACCTAACTTTTAATGATAGTTCCTCCATGTAACCATCATAAAAACTATAAAGTTTTATTTTTTCGTAAAATTTTTAAAATAATCATCATGAAAAACGTCTTGTTAATTACAAGATTGTCATTGTGTATTTTCACATTGATTTTGTAAAGGACCTCGATATGTTAACAACTTTTTTTAATAATTTTTTGACAACGGATTACGTGTCACTGTTTTATTGGTCCGTATATTTGAAACGGACCAATCACAAGCTACTACATAGGCGGTTGTTAAAAAATTGTCAAAAAAAATTGTTAAAAGAAAATTTTTCTTTTGTAAATGCTACCACATAGGTGGTTGTTAAAAAATTATCAAAAAAAGTTGTTAAAAGAAAAATTTCCTTTTATAAATGTTATTAATTGATGACGTTAAAAACTTTTTTACACTAATGGTGTTTGCAGTGTTGGGTTCCATCACCACTTCATCACTAACTACATGTAATATATTGTTTTAAATATTACAAATTAATGAAGAATATTACATCAATTATAGATATTTTACATCAACTTTCACAATCGATGTAATGTGTCTGACTTTCTACGTTAGTAGTACTTATATAAGTTTATAAACTATTGTAATATCTTTTAAATAATCAATATAAAATGTATTTTTTGAGTAGTGCAAGTTACACTAATTTATAATACTTTAAAAATATTAATATATCTTTATCATAAAAAATAAACTCTCTAAATTTAGTTAGATACCATTTTCTTAAAAAAAATGTCATTATTGCTTAAAAGATTATGATAAGGATTTTGTATAAGATATATTAAAGTTTTTTATATATATTTTGAAGATAATTATAAATGAATTATTTTGGGTTACTTCAATCTATATATAAACTATTCAATATTATACACAAAGTAAACATGGATTTTATGCATGCAAATATATGGATCCATATTAATTAATCTAAACCTTAGGGATTATCAAGAAGCTTTATATTTCCTAGCATAATATCAAGGTTCATTGTCTCTTTTAATATATACTTATAGAATGTTTTAACCTTTCTTTTAACCAATATCTTGACATTATTAATCTAATCTTAGACTTTTGTTTCTCCTACCACTTGTCTAAAACTTATCCTTTTAGGCAACAAGTTTTTTTTTCCTCATTCTTTCTTTATAGTTATTCATTAACTTTGACCATAGCAATCCGCGAAACATACAAAGATATATGAAGGGTCTCGAACCTCAATCTATCAATGTTATCTTTAATACCATCACCAATAAGAGGCTTTGTTGTACATTTTGTTTATTTTGAAAGATTCATTTTGTTTTTCAATAGAAAATCAATTTGCTTTACATAAGAGTGAAATGGTCTTTTTTGCTACTGGAATTATTTTCTTGAAGGAGACAAGTGCTCACGGGCTTAATTAAGAAGATTTTATCTGATAATAAAGATAATATATTTTTAATTTTTTTTTTCATAATGTCAAGTTTGAAACTAATTTGAAAAGATGAACTTTAGAGACACATATTGACACATGTAAAGGAAGATAACCAAAAGGAATCTCATATCTAGAATGTACGTTGGTGTGAGTAAAAAATTCAATTCCTTGGATATTTTCGTTATTTTATTTATTTTATTTTATGCTCTAATCATGAGATTATGTTACTATGCACTGGGACCTAATTTAAAATTTTCGTTGCTCATTCTTTCACTTTTGTGTTCTCTAATTGTTACGCAGTGAAGCCTGATTTACTTAATTGTTACTATGGTTTACTTAGAAATTAAGCATAAGGTTGTAGGTTA
Organism: Vigna angularis; assembly: GCF_016808095.1. Taxonomy (NCBI): domain Eukaryota; kingdom Viridiplantae; phylum Streptophyta; class Magnoliopsida; order Fabales; family Fabaceae; genus Vigna; species Vigna angularis. The sequence goes on along the minus strand of NC_068974.1, from coordinate 26,858,495 downwards.
AACTTCTCTTTCAATTGTTGTTAATGATAGTTTGTTTCGACCAAGTAATTGAGTACTTAATTGTTTTTGTTTAGTAGTTCTTAAAATTGGGTAAATATAGACTATGTTCTTGTTGTGTACTTCACAACAATTTAAGATTGTTTGCTTCTTAAATGATCTCGCCCTTGTTTCGATTCTCTTTTGGATCAATAAATGTAAATGCTAATAAAATATTTTAAATTCTTTATAAACAATTTTTATGCAAGGAAAATTTGAAAGGTAATAGTTTCTTTATAAATACGTAAGTTAATCTATAAATTATTTTCTTTTATCTAATATATTAGTAATACAATTTTTTCTCAAACATTTGATGTTATTTAGGTCTTTTATTTTATTATTATTTAAATTTCTTTCATTTTAAACACTGAAAAACTTTAATGAAAATATTTCTAATCATGCTTTGTCTCTACCCTTTGCTAAAATAATTTATAAACTATTATTGTAAAGAGGGGCATTTCAAGTGTTTGGGAGACCTAAATCAAATTTAATAATGTGGTCTTTTATTTATTTTTTTTAAAAATTTTTCAATGCAAGATTATTTATTAAATTTTCGTAATTAATTTCATTTAAATTTCAGGCTGTTTTTTAATTCCAATTTGTATTCATCGCTTATTTCATTAGAGATCTCATCTCATTATCCACCAAAAAAGCTAAACTCTAACCTAGTTAATAGTTCAGCAGTTCGATCCAAACAAAAATTCTAGTTCCTCGTCAAAATATATACAGAAAAACTCTTGAAATCCATAAGTCTAAAAGTACTGAAAAGCAAAGCTAGACAAAAGAAACACATTTCTAATTATAATACAAATATAACAAAAACATATTAACCACAAATAAAGATAAAAAGATTGGAACACTCACACAATGAAATCTATCAAAACTTTTGAAAGAAGAACTCTAAAATAGAAAAAAGCAAATAGACGTGAAATCATCAAACCCATAAATCATAAGGTGCCCAAAAATAAAACCGAGAAATAAACACATTTCTAATCCTAATACAAATTCAACAAATATAATAAAAACAACATAAATAGAAATAAAAACATATTAACCAAAAATAAGGAGAAAAAGATTGGTACACACATACACCATGATATTCAAAGAATGGAATATGTCAATAATTCTCTTTTTCCTAAAAAAAATATATTTTATTTAAATTAAATATCATTTTTAGTACCAATAAAAATTAATCGACAGTGATAATAATGTTTAGTTAAATTTTAATATCAAACAGAAAGTTATAATTATTTTCATAGAGTATAATAATACTGTATTTTTAGGTTTTTTTTGTTCAACTTAATTTTATAATTAATTTAATAGAGATATATTAGTACTAAATATTTTTAGGCTTTTGTTTTTAAACATACTTTTATAACTAATTTAGTAAAGGAATATTAGTAATAATTATTTTAGACTTTTATTATTCAGAGGCCTAAAGTGAGTCATTTACCTCACTACTACAAAATTGGTTATAGATAACACTCAATAGATAGTGTCTTTTCAAATAAGCGCTATCTATGTGCGGAACAATAGATAACACTTTTTAAAAAAACCTTACCTATAACTATGACAATAGATATCAATTATTTAAATAAGCGTTATCTATAACTATTTAATATTATTTTTCAATTAATAATTTGAAATATATCAATAGATAACGTTTTTTAAAAAATAAGCGCTATCTATGAAAATCGAATAGATAACGCTTTTTTAAAAAAGCCCTATCTATGAAAACCGAATAGATAGCGCTTTTTTAAATAAGCGCTATCTATTGTGACACAGTAGATAGAGCTTTTTAGGATACGCGCTATCTATGGCGATTAAAAAAATTTCGTGTTCGCGCTACTAGGATTACTCTTGCAATTTGACGTTCACTTCATCATTGGCTTAGCGCTGCTGATAACGGTTGATTTTACGTGTTTTTGTGTGTATATTTTGTGAATAAATCAACTCCTTCATAGCTTTTACATTGTTTTATTCTCAAGTTTAGTGTATTTTCTAGTTTTTTTTGTTTTATTTAGTATATGCTTGTTTTTACCTATAATATCTTTGTTTGAATGTGCGAAATAAATCAATAGGAAGTCATTCTAGTGGAGGAAAACAAGCAAGAACTCAAGGAAACATGTTTTGGGACAATAAAAGATCAATTTGAAGTAAATACCCATGTTGAACGCCTTTGAAATTGCACAAGAACTTACATTTTAGAATGTTGTCAAAACTATTTGGGGCTGAGCGCCACACTTACAGAGAGCTCCCAGTGCTTTTGGCGCTGAGCGCCACTTTTCACCATTGAGCGTCACATTTCCAAAGAGCTGTCACAAAGGTTGGCGCTAAGCGCTAGAGTTTTACTGTTGAGCGGTGGCGACGCTGACATGTCAAAATGGGTTATTTAAGCATGATTCTCGTGAGTTTTTGGGAGTCTTCTCCTCCTACACTTCATTCTTCACCTAGAGAGATTGGGAGAGGCCCTTGGAGGTTGTTTGGTGTGTTAGGAAGCTCTTCCACTCCTCCTTGGGTCTTCAAGCTTCATCAATGGTGATTTTGCCCCTTTTGGGTTGAGGAAGAAGATGGGTTAGGAATTGGACATGGAGATGCGAAGGGGAGGCGCAATTGGAGCATGGAGCAACTGCAAAGAACCTTGGGAAAGGCTATGCACCCTTCTATGGTTCCAATTTCTTCTCTATCTCTTCAATTTTGTAGAACCCTAAGTTCTCCACCATGGAGGGTTTTCCTATTTGTCGAGATTAGTTGTAAAACATGGAATTCTTATGTATTATGTGATGTTAATGATATATGCTTTTCCAATTCATGTTAGTATTCAATTTCTATGCTTAATGCTTGCTTTGGATTGATCACCCATGCATGAATTGTGGTTCTTGATTATTGAGAAATATGATTTGAACCTAAAATTGAAATTGAATACGTATTGGATGAAATTGAGATGTTTGTGAATGCATGAGAATGAAATGGATGAATTCTAGTGTTGACAAATTGTAAATACACTATGTTAAATTCCTTGCACACCAACCGTTTGATAAAATGCCAAAAAGAGTTTCTTGTGTTGTTTTGTGCACTTTGATGTCTAATTGAGTTATGAAAGGAATAATTATCATGTGTTGAACAAGTCCCTTGGGAGAGAACAATATTTATCACTTGCTACGCTGCGACCGGTGCACTTGTCGTTGGTTTTGCAACCAACAATTGCTCCTCGATTTCATTCGCGTTGCTCTTCCGTTTCATTAATGGTTAGGGCTCTTCTCCTCCGTTTCATCAGCGTCAGGGCTCCTTCTCCTCCATTCATCAGTGCATTATGGCTCCTTCTCCTCCATTTCATCAGTGTGTTAGGCTCCTTCCGTGGTTCTCCTTCAATTTGACGTGTACGTCTTTGCTCGCTCCTTCAGTGCACTCCCGTTTTCAACAGTGCTTATGGCCATTGCTCATTGGTTTCAGGGCTTCCGTTTTCAGGTATCACGTTCCCTCTCCCTCCTTCTCTTCTCGACTTCGTTTCTCCTTTGCCTTATTTTCATGAAAACACATTTTTATCAAGTGTTGATCGCGCCATTGTCACTCGCTTCGTTGTTAGGGAAAACCTCTGATGAGTTTTTAAATTTTGCAATTGTGTTATAGTTATAGCTATTTTATTTTAGCATATGGGTTGCGTGAATATTTAGGTTTGGTGACTCTGTTTTGCATGAGTGAGACTAATTCTTAGTGTAAATATGGAACAACAACTTGGATTAGTGTGTGTGAGAGTGTTAGGAAGAGGGAATGTAAATGTAACAGAGGGGAGAAGGATGGTTGCAGAGAAAGATTGAGAGAATGTGAGGTTAAATGTTTGATTGGAAGTGTGAGGTGAGAGAAAGGATTGGGGGTCAATGAGATTTATAGGTGTGTGCCAATTAGAATTAGAGTGTGTAGGTTGTAGTAGTGAAGGTGTTTGATGTCTTGTTTTCTTTGTTTGTAGCTCTATTTAGAATTTTAACTTCACCGTTCTATGGTTAGAGTCATATTGATTTTAATGAATGAATTGTAAAATTTAAAAGAAAAAGGAAAGACTAGATGTATTTGGAATTGACATGACATTTGACTTGATTTTACCTTGTTATCAACTGTAAATATACATGGCAAGGCATTTCTTAACTTGCTGTTGAACTAAGAATAGTTCTTTTACTTCACATCGTGTGGTATAATATATGTAAAAATGATATTTGGAAAATTGTAGTGTAACCTAGGTGGTAAATGATGGTCTCTTTGTTTAAGTGTGCTAGAATAAGTTGTTTAATAAGAAGGTAAATGCATGCAGCTTGCCCTTCTATTGGTTAAAATTAACTAACTACAGAAGTTGTGTTCCTAGCATTTCTATAACCTAAAACTTCATATACCATCAAAGTAAAACAGTCATAGTTACAAAGCTCAACAAAACCAATCCAATCCGTCAAATTCAATATCATTATTCTACTACAAATATTAATTTGAGTCAGCAGTTCAAAGCAGCATACATCTAGCAAATATGGATCGAATTGGAAAAATCAATAAATTTGAAAAGAGCATGATACTATATGAATTGATGTGTCTTTTCTTTAATCAAAGAATGGGCACCAAAGGATAAGATTTACCAGTCTTACTAAAAGTCCTTTGCTATTTTGCAATGATGGAGATATTAGAGATTTAATTGGTTGTGTATCTCCAAGTGCCCCTCCTATAATAGAATTTATTTTTTCTGAGCAGCAGTATGACTCAACTCATCAGACGACTGAATTTGGATATCCTTGGGGTGATGGAATTTACAAGAAGCACCAAATTTACATATTCCAATTTTCATGTAGAACTGCTTAAATATTAAAACATCGCATAAGCCAGATAGATAAGTAAAATCTCATATTAAGGAAAACTGTAAATTACTAACCGAGCAAGGGGGTTCTGATGGTCTCTCAGGTAAGCCAACAGACATCATCATTTTCAGATGAAACCTTAGGATGATTAACTTTGCGCTTTGAACCAAACTTGCATCTCTGAGTTTTCAGAAAGTACTGCAATGTATTGGATTCAAATGAATTAGAAAATGACCAAATATATATGAAGAGAGAAAATAAATTAAAGCTATAATAATATTACCATACAATACCACCTTACTGCACATTCCTCTTTAATTAGCCACTTGCATGTTGCATGCGACTTCTGTTGCTTCTCTTTTCCTACTATAAATACCTTCCCTTTAATTAACCACCTTACTGCACATTCTTCTTTGGCCTTCTAGGTAGAAAAATACTGCTACTTTTTAATTAACCTTACTGCTACTTCTAGGTAGACAAATACACCTTACCACATAATATTCACCTTACTACTTCTCTTTAATTAACCACCTTAATGCACATTCCTCTTTGGCCTTCTAGGTAGACAAATACTATTACTTTATTTCTTTTCTTCTTTCTTGTCTTAAGTGCCCTTGTTTTCTTTATTCGAGCTCTAATAGAAGTATACACTCAACACCAAAGTTGAAGCCTTAATGAATTACTCTTTCCAACATCATTGTTGCTCCCAAGTAGGCAGATTGTAGTGTGATTTTCATTTACTTGTTGAATTTGAATGCAGGGTGCATTTTCATTTACTTATGATCATCTGAATTTGGTTTGTTTAATTAGATTTATAAATACTTGATTTCATTTTTACTAATTGCATTGTTATTCTTTTTGTAAATTGCAGTTGTGAACTTTTCTTACACATACGGTGTGTTCAAAGTTGAGGTAGGATGAATATTATTTTATAGTTTGTTATTGCAAATAATGTTAGCTTGTATATATTGCTAATACTATATTGACTAATCTTGATAGATTAATATAATATGGACCGAAAATGGATGTTTGCTAGTCAATTATCAAAAGAATACGAGGATGGGGTGAAACGATTTCGTAGATTTGCAGTTAAGCATGCAAAAAACCCTAGTAGAACCATTTGTCCTTGCTTGCAGTGTTGTCATTTAATGGTAGTGAATGCATATGAGTTAGAAGAGCATTTAATATGTAATGGAATTGATAAAAGTTACTCATGTTGGACCAAACATGGTGAAAATAGAAAAAATCATATAAATAATGATTTTCATCATAATACAAGTTATACACCGAAAGAGAATGACACAACATATGAATTAGATGAAGTTGAGGAGATTGTAAACGTAATCAAAGAGGATATGCGAGATTGTCCTTAGATGTTTGATAGGTTGACAACGGATGCAAAGACACCATTGTATAATGGTTGTACTAGTTTCACAAGACTATCAGTAGTCCTGAAATTATTCAATTTGAAAGCACAAAATGGATGGTCTAATACTAGCTTTACTGAATTACTATCACTTATAAAAGATATGCTACCACAAGATAATGTGCTTCCTAGTCGAATGTATGACGCTAGAAAAATGTTAAGCTCTATTGGGATGAGTTACGAGAAGATTCATGCTTGTTCAAATGATTGCATTCTTTTTCGAAATGAATATGCTTCATTGGATAAATGTCCTAAATGTATGACATCGCGCTATAAGAAAAATTTAGTGCCCTACAGATTTAGGCGCATGTATCGTATTTTCCTATAATACCAAGATTTAGGCGCATGTATCGTAATGAACAAGATGCAAAGAACTTAAGATCGCATGCGGATGAAAGAATGCGTGATGGAAAGCTTCGGCACCCTGCAGATTCTCCTCAATGGGCAAAAGTTGACCATGATTATCCTAATTTTGGGAAAGAACCACGAAACCTATGTCTTGCTTTGTTTATAGATGGAATAAATCCACATGGTATGCAAAGAAACTCACATAGCATGTTGCTCGTGGTTATGATTATATATAACCTACCTCCATGGCTATGCATGAAAAGGAAGTTCATGATATTATCCATGTTTATTCTAGGTCCAAAACAACTAGGGAATGACATAGACATATACTTGACACCTCTTATTGAAGACTTGAAGGATATGTTAGATAATGTTATAGTAATGTGTCTTTCATTATACATGATGAATTTATCCATCTAATAAAGGTTATATTATTACTTATTTACATGATACATTATAGAATTTGTGAACCGTGATGTTTCTTGGTGTAAGACCACATTTTTCCTAGTTTCTTTCTTTTAATTAACTGTCAATTTATATATATATATATATATATATATATATATATATATATATATATATATATATATATATATATATATATATCATCTTATATTATCTTATAAAGTTGCAGTTTTTCTTTTCTTTCTTTTAATCAACCTTTACATTTTTTTCTTTCCTTTTATTTACTTTTCAATTCAATCAAAACAAAAAGGGTACTTGACATGACCTAACCTAGTTAAATCCCTTTTTTCGTAATCCATTTATTTAATACAAAACCTACTCTTTCCCATAAGCCCATCAAGTACTCTTACTCATTATCTCCCACCAGGTTTACCTAACTTTACCACTAACACTCCCTTTTTATTTAAAACCCACATTTCAACATTTAATTTCTCACTTTCTCTCTCATATTTCACGTGTACCCTACAGCCCCTGCATAACCACTTTTCACCCAACAAAATAAAATCTACTTGCATGGCCAGTTTTCAGTTATTGCAATTTTCTAACTAATTTGATCTTTTCCAAAATAATTAGATAAAGGAATTGGGATCAAATGTTAATAACATTCCCTGTCAAGAATTGTGGAAGCATGGTCGTGTGAACAAAAGCGGGGCAATTGAAAACGAAGAAACTCAGCAAGTTTGGGACAAATGTGTAAGTAATATGTTTTCATAATATATTTGTGTGCGAAATGACAATAAATGTCATATGTTTGGTTATTTTTAAGGTTCAATTGTCCCAAACTAATTTAGAAGAGATGACTAATGATCACTCCAACATTCTGAGTCAAGCTTTATGTCTCCCAAAGTATCTAGGTCGTGTTAGGGGAATGTGATTTGGAGTCGGTCATAGAGATTATTTCCCGTCCAAAAAGCGTCATGCGCACCATGAGCATGATAAATTAATTGCTCAAGTGAAAGTCATGTTGCAAAGAATGACACAAATGGAAAATGAGATGATTTTGCTTCAAAAAATTGGCAAACCAAATACTATTGAAGAAGCTATTATTAATAGTGGCTAAGGGAGTTGCGCATTGTCATCAAATAGTTTTCCCGAGGTAACTAACTTATCTACATTATTTTCATTATTACTTTAATTTGCTTACTTTAAACTTTCATAGGTCTTCATATTTAGTCACATTGAAGATTGTCTTATAATTATGTTTTATAATGTAGGGGGTCTCAAGTTGTAAATTGTTTACATTATCACTATCACTTTGCTTGGTTGCCCATGGAAACTTGCATAATTTTAAAAGTGATACACTAAATGGTAGACCTCTACCTAAGGGACATGTCAAAGTTAGTACAAACATTTCTTTGGAGCCAAATGTATCCTTGCATATACCAATTGATGATGATGACATGATGACAATAGAACAAGAAATAAGTACATTTGTGGCATGACCAATGACATTCATACAAATTAGTGATGAGGTATGTTTATACAATTGTATTAATTCATATTTATGAACATATTTTATCTATTACCTAACTTGTTTAATTGATGATGTTTTAGGATTCTACTCAACCTAAAAAGAAAAGAACGAATAATATAAACGAATGTGTTGCACCTAAAAAGAAATGTCAAGGGAAAATGACCATTCAACATACTCCTCGTAAACTGTTTCATCCAAATCTTTATGAATGTTGCAATTGTCTCTCTTCATACATGAAACTAAAGCCATCAAAGTCACTTCATCCAATAGAAATGGACAAAAGCATATTTGGAATAGATAATCATGAAGAAATTGTTAATGCAGAAATTATTGAAGAAGTTACTAACTATGCATGACTAAGTGCAACTACAATTTCTATATATATCGGGTACAACATATAGTACTTTTTATCATTAACTTCATTATTAGATTGACACCTTACGATATTACAAGTGTGAGATGAATGTGATTCTGATTGTAGTTGATGGCATGGGTAATGTTTGTGTGAGTGGGTGTTTTGACGAAAAAGATGTTGTGCTGAAAAGGAACCATTAAAAGATTGAAAATAAAATTATATTTGTTAGTACGATATTACTTTTTCAAAGGAAGAAACTTATATATAAATCTGATGAGGCTAAAGTATTGGTGACTAATTTTTCTTAGTTGAGACAAGACCACCATTAAGTTTTAGATTACATTATTGATTCCGAAATAGAGTGCGACATCATGAAGTACTTATATTTCTTTCTATGCACATTGGCCTTTTATCTAAAAATTGTATATTTTAAAACATTTGTACCTTGTTTGTAGATGAAATGGAAGATGATGAAAAGGAGGTAGAACACTCGTCTATTCAAGAAAAGTTAGATAAAGAGCTCAAAGAATTGGATAGAAAACTTGAACAAAAGGAGGTATGTAGGTTAATTTTCATTACATTATTTTATCTTAGAAGGTTTCCGTCAACTAACTCTTTCATTTGAAGTTAACAGAAATGTCCAATGTTTTTGACTATCTAGCCTCTCTGTTGTTGACTATCCTGCAATAAAAGCACTCAAGTTTAATAGTAATTACTATTTCATAGAATTTGAGTTTGTGTAACCCAAACTTTAACTCGACAAAACTGAATTGTGTGAAGAGGATTTCCCAAGCTTTATAATTTATATATAAGCCATATCTCTCCTTAACTAAGCAATAACTTATAAGTTATAAGCCATATCTCTTGAATTCTTCTTCTCTTGGTGCAAAATTCTATTCTATTTTTATTCCTTAATTATTAAATCTATTTTCTTTAATCTGATTTTGGTGAGAGAGATATGTCCATATGTCTTGGATGTTAATCTTTGATGGCTTGAACTCCTTACTTAATTAAGCTTGCATTCTACTTCTAGAATTGAAGAACCGTGAGGCTATGTTCCATTTCTTCTTCAAAATAATTCTAATGCCTAGTATGGTGTATTTAGTTTCTGTTTTGATTATAAATCTGATTGTACCTTTTAAAATTTAGGCACTACAGGTTGTTTTGTCATAGTTTACCATGGAACGTTTATTTCTTTTCTATTCCTGTTGATTTATGAAATAAGAACATTTTATGTTACATCAAATGGTTGGTCATTTTGTAATATATTAGTTTTGTTTGAAAATCATCATGAAGGCTCAACTGTCAATTATGAATGATATATGTCAGGAGCGGCTGCAGCGGAATGGTTAGCGTGGGATAACAAACCAAGAGGGTTTTTAATACTAACTTGTGCCTTTTAATTTCTACTCAGTTAAACTTACTTAGCAATTAATATTGACAAACAAAGAGAGTAAGGTTGAGAGAAATTTGCACAGATGATTTTATCCTGGTTCGGATCTTACCAATCCTACGTCCAGTCGCTTATCTCAAAACAAGATAAACAGTTTCACTAACACAAAACAATTACAAACTACAATCACAAAGATACAATTTGTAAAAGTTTAGAAAACACCTCTCTTGATGCCACAAGAGATGAGACAACACCTCCTTTGAATCTTCACAAAGGATGAACACCTCCTCCGAATACTTCACGAAGGATGAACACCTCCTCCGAATACTTCACGAAGGATGATTTTCTTCCGAACACCTCCTTAGACACACCAAGGATGAACCGGCTATTTCCTCTGTCACCGTAGCAGCACTTCACCAGCTCCACAGACAAGAGTTTCACAAGCCGAACAAGAACACACAAGTCTCAAGAATTTCTGAGTATTTTGAGCACAAGGGAAGAGTTTCTGTGTCTCTGATTGTTTTTTTTTAGAGGAAATGAGAGTCTATTTATAGACTCATCCAAAGGTTCTTCCATTTACTAAAAGACAAACTTAACGGCTACTTTGACCAACGGCCATAAACGGCTACTTTGTCTAACGGTCATAAACGGCTAGTTTGTCCAACGGTCATAAACGGCTAGTTTCTTCAATGGTCATAAACGGCTATTTTCTTCAACGACTAGTTTCTCCAACGTCTGTGTTAAGTGCGATACTCTTACCGTTAACCGTCACTATTCACGTGAATAGTGTTACTATTCATGTGAATAGTACTATAGTGTTTTGTTGCAATGATTTACTATAGTAATTTTACAAAACACTTTTCTTTTTCTAATCTAAGTCCTATACATATTTCTAAGAGTATTACAAAAGCTTTCCATCACAATACAAGTCTTCATAACATCTTGAATCTTGATTTCTCTTGACTTGATTTGGACATCATCAAAACTTCATCTTCATCATTTTGCTAACAATCTCCCCCTTTTTGATGATGATCAAAAACTCCTTGATTTAAAGCTTTTGGTAATAATCTGTATTTAAAACACAACTTAAGGAAGAAAAGGTGCATTAGTGAATAAGCACAAATAGGCAAATAAGCTTTAAACATTTTCTCCCCCTTTTTGATCATAATTAAAAAGTTGTGTTTGATGTTCTCCCCCTAAGATAATACTCCCCCTTAATAAAAGTATGTATGCATATGAGCTAAAAATATTTCAGATTTAAAGATTCATTCAAACATGCACAATAGGATATTTAAAGCAAATAGTTTTAGGAGAAAGAGCTTATAAAACATTGTTGAGATCTTCATCTTGAGGATTGTCATCATTCTTTGCTTCATTTGTTGTCTTCTACAAATCTTCATCATTGCCTGAATATAATTCAATTGACTCAAGAGATTTTGCCTCAAGGTCTACAATTTCATTAAAGACAACATGCACACATAAAATGTTTTCCGATTTAAAACTATATATGCTTTATATATTAGAAGATATTAAAAAAAATAGTTTTATCTACCTTGGAATAAAAATTTCTTAATTCTTCTTTTCAAATATTTAGAATAAAAACAATTTTTTTAAAAAAATATTTTCTTAAATATTGTTTTAAAGAAATTCTAAATTTTAAACAATAGGTACCCAACTATTTTGTATGGGTCCTTTGGGTTAGTTTGAAAATTTGAAATCATTTTACAACCCAAATATATCTACCACTTGGAACACCATAATGCTTAAGTTTACATTTGTTTGATGTATGACCCTTTTTCATACAATAAAAGCATGATACAACATTTGTGTTCCTATAAGTTGTTCCTTTTTCTACCCAAGTTCTACGGGTTCTATGATTATGTTTATTTGTAATTCTAGGAACATACTTATTTTTAACAACCTTATTTTCATTAGTTTTACTACATTCTCCTGAGGTTGTTTCATCTAGTAGTTTCTTATGATTAACACAAGATGCACATTTATCACTACTAGTAAATTTACCTTTTTCATAAATTAAAACTTTATTTTTCAAATCTTTATTTTCTTCAAAAATATTTTCCAAATTTAATTTTAAATTCTTATTTTCTTCAAGAATATTTTCAAAGTCTGATTTCAAATTTATATTATGTTCAGAAATATTTTCAAAATTTAATTTTAAATTTTTGAAATCCTTTTTCAATTTCTGATGGGCTTTATCTAATTTTTCAGATTCTACTATTAAAGCAGCATAAATTTCATGCAATTCATTTTCACTAATTTGACTAGAATTATCAGAATCGCTAGATGTACTTACTTGGCTTCCAGCGTCGTCGTTCACCACTAAACAGATGTTTGCTTCTTCATCTGAGTAGCTTGAATCTGAAATGGTCTCATTGTCGTCTTCCCATGCAATGTATGCCTTCTTTTTCTTGAAGAATTTCTTTTCTTCACCCTTCTTTTGATTTGGGCAGTCTGCTTTTAGATGCCCCTTTTCTCCGCAACCATAGCATCGGTAATTTGAGGAAGATACTGGATTATCTTTCTTTTCGTATCTAAATTTTCCTTTGCCTTTAGACTTCATGAACCTGTTGAGCCTTTTTATCATGAGTCTCAATTCTTCTTCTTCGTCTGAGTCTTCATCTTCCGATTTACCTTTGCTTCTTTCAACCTCAGATTTCAAGACTAGACTCTTTTTCTTAGTTTTTGCTTTTGCTTCTTCTTCATCTAGTCTTCCGAGGTCAAGTTCATGCTCTCTCAACTTTCCAAATAATGCCGCCATAGTCATTGTGTTGAGATTTTGTGACTCAGAAATTGCAGTCACTTTTGGTTGCCAAGACCTGTCTAAAGATTTCAGAATTTTTATATTAAGCTCATCAGTATCGAAAGATTTACCTAGTCCAATGAGATGATTGACAATGTTGGTGAAGCGTTTTTGAACATCTATTATTGTTTCCCCTTGCTTCATCCTGAACATCTCGTATTCCTGGATTAAGGTATTCTTTCTAGCTCTCTTAACATCATCTGTACCTTCATGGGTTACTCTTAGTACTTCCCACATTTCTTGTGCAGTTTTACAAACAGAAACCCTGTAAAACTCATCAACAGTTAAAGCAGATGAAATAATATTACGAGCTTTTACATCATTACCAAACTTTTTCTTATCTTGAGCAGTCCATTGGTCACGGGGCTTTGGTTCCTGCATATTGTTAATTGGAACAAAAGGACCAGATACAACAGCATCCCAAATATCTATATCAATAGATTCCATAAAAATTTGCATTCTAACCTTCCAGAATGCGTAATTTTCACCTGTGAATAGTGGTGGTCTATTGATAGAAGCACCCTCTGCAAATGTTTGATGCGATCCCGCCATTTGAATGCCTATCAAAGCAAGCTCTGATACCAATTGTCAGGAGCGGCTGCAGCGGAATGGTTAGCGTGGGATAACAAACCAAGAGGGTTTTTAATACTAACTTGTGCCTTTTAATTTCTACTCAGTTAAACTTACTTAGCAATTAATATTGACAAACAAAGAGAGTAAGGTTGAGAGAAATTTGCACAGATGATTTTATCCTGGTTCGGATCTTACCAATCCTACGTCCAGTCGCTTATCTCAAAACAAGATAAACAGTTTCACTAACACAAAACAATTACAAACTACAATCACAAAGATACAATTTGTAAAAGTTTAGAAAACACCTCTCTTGATGCCACAAGAGATGAGACAACACCTCCTTTGAATCTTCACAAAGGATGAACACCTCCTCCGAATACTTCACGAAGGATGAACACCTCCTCCGAATACTTCACGAAGGATGATTCTCTTCCGAACACCTCCTTAGACACACCAAGGATGAACCGGCTATTTCCTCTGTCACCGTAGCAGCACTTCACCAGCTCCACAGACAAGAGTTTCACAAGCCGAACAAGAACACACAAGTCTCAAGAATTTCTGAGTATTTTGAGCACAAGGGAAGAGTTTCTGTGTCTCTGATTGTTTTTTTTTAGAGGAAATGAGAGTCTATTTATAGACTCATCCAAAGGTTCTTCCATTTACTAAAAGACAAACTTAACGGCTACTTTGACCAACGGCCATAAACGGCTACTTTGTCTAACGGTCATAAACGGCTAGTTTGTCCAACGGTCATAAACGGCTAGTTTCTTCAATGGTCATAAACGGCTATTTTCTTCAACGACTAGTTTCTCCAACGTCCGTGTTAAGTGCGATACTCTTACCGTTAACCGTCACTATTCACGTGAATAGTGTTACTATTCATGTGAATAGTACTATAGTGTTTTGTTGCAATGATTTACTATAGTAATTTTACAAAACACTTTTCTTTTTCTAATCTAAGTCCTATACATATTTCTAAGAGTATTACAAAAGCTTTCCATCACAATACAAGTCTTCATAACATCTTGAATCTTGATTTCTCTTGACTTGATTTGGACATCATCAAAACTTCATCTTCATCATTTTGCTAACAATATAATCTTGAGCCATACTTTATATGATTACTATCTTGATTAATTTCATTTTCTTGATGGTAAATTTTCCACTACTACTTTGAAATTTATAATCTTTTCTTGTTCCTTTTGACAGAAAGAAAGTACATACAAGGGAAAGAAGTTCATTGCCATTTGCCACTTTTTTGGTTATTAAGCACGTGGATCTCTTCCATCAAAATTTGACTGTGATTACGCATATGTATGTTGATTCAGTAATCTCCCTTTGTTTATTAGCTCTTCTAGTCAGTTTCATTTGAAAGTGTTTCCCATTCTCACTTCTGTTAATAACCTTTGGTATCATTGCAAGTCCTTGGACACATCTTCTACCATATACTTGCCACAGGTCTTAATGGGTACATGGCAACTATAACTAACTTGAAGAATCCTGTAAACAAGTGGTGATGTGGGGCTTCTCCAATATCAGTATGTCATTCTTACCATTATTTTTCTTGTATTATTTAATTTATGGTTGTTTATGATAGATTTGTGTAATATCTCAATGCTTTCCATGGTAGAGACTCATCTATTTTGCCTTTGGTGAACTTTAGGCTATGATGATTGTGAAACGATGGTCTCCAAATCTAAGAGACACATCAATTGGAAAACTTGCTATTCATCCAACTACCGTGGACTTGAGAGGCAAAGCTTATGAGTATGTTTTCTTGTCATGTGTGATGCATGTGTTCATATATACCTTCATATGGAATATAAGACTTTTTGCTGAGATTTTATATGTAAATCAGTAAATTCGCATAACTTGATTAAACATACTTGATAATAGCAACACTTGTTTTCTTTCACCTCAGTTTGCTTGGTCTCATTTCTTGGTAGTGTTTCTATTAAGGGCATTTCTCTGATGCATGATTTTAATTGGTTGCAGGCTGTTGAGAAAAAATGCAACAAGCTTTCTCATGGATGATATTTATAGAAATCCAGGTCCACTTCAGTTTGATGGTCCTCGTACAGATGCCAAAGTCATAACTCTCTCGGTTGAAGACCAGGACTACATAGGCCGCATTAATATGAATTGAAATGCATATTATGCAGTTTAAATTGTAAATTGAGATTCTCATATAAGAAGGTTGAAGACTTGGAATAAGACTCATTAGTTTGCATTTTTTATATATGGGGAATTTAGAGAGGAGGGGAGATGATTTGTGAACATCTTTTTCTAATCTTTGGGGCCCACTTGATTTGTTTGAAGAGGTTTGGTTTTATGTACAAATAATATATTAAATATTGTTAGACATTTTAATTTATGATATGAATTCGATTTTGTTTATTGATTATAATATAGGTTATATTGATTATAAATTGGTTAGATAAAAAGATAATACCAGGAAATTTGATTGGATGTCAAAATGTAAGCATGATTTTTTTAAAAAAAAAACAACCTTTTACGACGTACATGATAATGTATGTTACAATATGTTAATTCTGATATTGTGATAGGTAAAAAGAACTACGTCATAATATGTTAAATCTATTATAACATACTTTTTTACTACGTCATAAAATGTGTAGACTTATTATAACGCCCAAAACTATGTCCCTAGTTTGTACGTCATAATATGTCACTTTTTTATGTCATAATATGTCACTTTTGTACGTCATAAAATGTGATTTTTGCACTAGTGGATATGCAAGATTAAAGTTAATCAACCATAACCAACTCTACAATCATGTTTTGGTGCATTTTATATGTGTATCGATGGTTGCAAGAAAGGTTTCAAAAATCATTTTAGACCTTTCATAGGTGTTGATGGATGCTACCTCAAAAAGTAATTATGGAGGGAAGTTGTTAGTGGCGGTTGTTAGGGACCTAACTGACCAATATTTTCCTATTGCCTTTGCTATTATGGAAAATGAGTGTAAGGAGAGTTGAAGGTGGTTTCTTAATTTGTTATTAGATGACACTAGGGATGTCCAACGCAATCATTGGGTTTTTATTTCTGTCCAACAAAAGGTACACATAAGTTGTATGCAAAGAGTTGTTTGATGAGTAATAATTGTTTGTCAAAGTAAATGCTTTCTCATTATTTGTAGGAAATAATAAAAGTCTTTTATGAAATCCTACATGGAATTGAGCATAGGTTTTGCCTAAGACACTTATACAACAACTATAAGAAGAAATTTGAAAGAGGAATATTCATTTAAAACCTGATTATGGAAGTTACAAAAGCAACCTACTATCAAGCTTGGGAAGCAAAAATGGAGGAATTTAAGGTCAACCTAGCGGCATATGAATGGTTAGTTGCTCTTCCACGTGAATCATGATGTAAGCATGCGTTTATTGTATATTCTAGGTGGGATGTGATAATGAATAACTTATTAGAATAATTCAATAACACTATGTTGTTAGTTTGGGATAAACCAATTATTATTATGTTGGAGTGGATTAAGTGTTATTTGATGAGTAGATTTGCTCATTTAAGAGAAACTTTCAATGCATATTTTGGAATTATAATTCCTAAGTCAAGTAAAAGGCTAGATAGGGAAGTTCATAAAAATGGCAATTGGATTGCTCTTTGGACTAGAGAGGGTATATTTGAAGTGAATCAGGTATTTACAATGGAGAAATTTGTTGTTGACTTGACAAACCACAAGTGTTCATGTTATTTTTTTGATTTAGTTGGCATACCTTGTAGACATGTCATTATTGTAATTAATTACATATTAGAACAACCACAAGATTGTGTGCATACTTTTTATAAGAGAGAGGCATGTGAAGCTTGCTATAGGTCACAAATTTCACCCATTAATGGACAACGATTATGGCTTACAAAAATGCAACCCGTATCCTTCCTCTAATATTTAAGACTCATTAAGAGAGGCCAAGGAAGTTAAGAAGAGGAGAGGCTGATGAAAACATTAGTAACTCCAAAGTAAGGAAAAGGTCACTTAAGATGAAGTGTGGTAAATGAAACCAATATGGTAACATTAGATGATAAAATGGAGCAAAAACAAACAAGGTCAAATTCTCTATCTTGTACATTGTATTTTTAACATTCATTACAAGCATTGAAGATATTGAATGCATATTAGTAACAAGGGAAAGGACAAAAAAACAAAAAAATTATTGCAAGTGGAAGTACTACTACATCTGCAATGACAAAGAAGAGCAAGTTGAGATCTACCACAACCACCACATCACACACATCAATTAGCAAGGAAGGAAAGAAATTTAAGAATGTACCATCGACTACAACTGTTTTAGGCTCTCAAGCCAATTCTAATAACCCTCATGGACAAACCATGTGACTTATATTGGGAGCTTCAATATTTTTGTTATAATCAATGACAATCTATCGCTAATTTGGACTATATTTTTTTTTAAAACTATTATTTGTTGTACTCAACTTTGTATCAACTTTTGTTTAAAATTTATGCAACAAATATGGCCAACTTGTTTGGGCCACCACTGCCTTATGTCTCAATATGCTAAATGAGAATTACATCACAAAGTGTACTACATAGGTCAAATTTATAAGATATATCTCATTTATTCATCATAACAAAAGGACTAATAACAACTCAAACTAATAACATAGAGACTGATAACAACTCAAACTTACAAAACAGGGACTAATTGAAAATTACTTTAAAATCATAAAGGACTAACAATAACTCCAAATTTATAACAATATATAAAACACTTTATCATAACATTCCTTAAACTGCCCATCAATTAAGTACCCACTACAATCGATCTTGAGGAGAAATAAAACTCAAAATATTATAGTAAATGTCCATGATACTATGAAAAACCAAACCTTAATTTGATCAATTTTTCTCTCTTTGAACAACTTCCTCTTCAACTTAGCATTCTTCTAAAGAACTTATAGGACCATATTTCATTAATAGAAATAATTCCTTCTTCTTTCTCTGATTTTCCTTCCCTTTGCGATTTTATTTCATCAACCCATTAGAAGAAGCTACAATGAAAAAGAAAAATCACTTCAGCAGTGGCAACTATCCCAAATACAAATACTTGAATTACATTTTTTACTTACTGCCTAGCTTCTACATCTTCAAAAAAATGTTTCATTGTTCTTTTGGGTAGTGGCTACACTAATCTTTTCCTATATCTACAAATTTTTGATCCCAATTGAACCTACCACTTTTGAGAATGAGAATGATGACGTCGTACACTTGAATCCACAACTTCTCCTCATATTTTGAAAGGTACAACAACACAAAACCTTAATGCCCAAAATTCACCTTTGCTTGAGCTTCCCATCCTAAACCTTAAGCTTTTCATTCAACAAAGAAATCCGCTTTGAATCTTAGATTTCACCGAACATTCCATAAAACTCTTTGTCAAAAGTTTTTATAAATGTTTTTTTTTATATTGGGTGTTCGTATATGCACCTTCAATATCACAACATTTTTCACACGGTAGTAAAACCCCCCAAAAACAAGTTAAACAATGTGTTTTAAGTCCTTATGATTTTCTAAAAACATTATTTAATTAAAAAAAAGGAGAGACAACACGTGTCACACATGTGTTAGTACACATGTCAAAATTTGAGCTATTGGATTGGAATGATCAAATTTAACATCTTTGAAAAATAGTGATCAAAAACAAGTTTTCAAAGCATAAGAACTAAAAAGTTTCTACCAACAACCATTTTCAATTTTACATCAAACTTCAATAACCTAAAACATATTTTTCCTTTTTTTTTATAATTTTGTATGTATTTTCTATTTTGTTGATACGATTTTTTGTATGTGTAAATGTTTTTATTCACTACTTTTTAAAAAAATATTGCTTATTCAGAAAATCAAACTTTGTATAAACAACCCGATTAATATGTTCAAGCCCTATTTGAAATTATGGTACTTAACATTAATCAACACACTTAAGGATTTTCATTGAAGATTTGCCTTAGGAATAAAAAAACGTTTAAGATGCTAATTTATTTTAATATGTTATAGTAATTTCTTCAGTTTAGGATTTAGATGTATGTGGTTTAGGAAAATTTAGTATTAATAAAATATAACTAGTTCCAATGGTAGTTTAGGTTTACGAATGTAATAAATTAGGTAATTGGAAGTTATGAAAACTTATTAAAATAAAAAAAGAAATCATTAAAAATAAAAAGGTATTATAAGTAAATATTGTAAGATCTCCAACATATTTCTTACAAGAAGATATTTAAATTTTGAGCATACTAATTTTTATATTAAGAAATAAATTTTAAACTTAATTTTATAAAATTAACTTATAAAATAAAGTTTGCATTATTTATGTAAATTAAAATTAGTCTTATCTCTTGAATTTTACTATTTTATTGTAAACATTAAACTAACGGACTAAAAAAAATAACATTAAAGAATATTTTTATATAATAATTTACATATATTTTAATTTAATGAATATGAATATTTGTTTTAGTAAGTTTAATTTAATTTTAAATTGAAATCTCATTTGTTTTACTTAAAGATAAATAATTTAAATTATATTCTTTTAGTTGCAATTATTTAACTTTTGATGAACATTCTTTAAGATTTAATAACAATTAAATTAAAATGTGATTGAGCTAACATTGTTGTATGACTAAAAATGTCAACCACATAGATAATGTAAATGTCATAATCTAATTTGGTTGAACAGTTTAAAAGATTGTCTTTCTCTGTAGCTGGGTCCGTGTTTTGAAGACAAACCTGTGTGGTGGTGTTGAGGGTCCGGATAAGATATTTGACAGATCGGAATCCAACAACTACGAATTTTTGTCCCCTAAAAGTTCGAAAACGCAATAATTTTGTCTAAAAAATGTACATATACTTTTTATCAAACTAAATTTCATTATTCACTGAAAAAGCAGACTAATTTCACACAATATTCTTTTAACCAAAATATAAAATAACACAATCTTTCTTTTATTCTCTTTTCTTATATGAAGTATGTCTGAAAGTGAATTTCCTTGTATCATTACTATTGCATATTAGTGTTTATCTCCTAAATACTTCAATTATATATAGGCCAAGTAATTTCTTTAATTCTATTTACGGACAAAATCTATTGGCCACTCATAAAATATTACAAGGTTCTTTGTTATCGTTTTTACCAGAATTTTGCAGACATTTTCATCCACATTTCCTTACACGTTATGCTACTGAAAGTGGTAAAAATTACTGATTTCATTATAACCTTTTGAAATAATATAAGCTATCTATATTTTTTTTTCTATGACGATTTAGGTTAATCTATGACTAATTATGAAATAAGATTCAATCTTTTATTTGTTTTCTAATATTGAGTTTCTTATATTTAGAGAAAAAATAAAATAAAATAAAGGATAAAAGTGAAATAGAAGTATCATGAATAACTTTTTTTCATGACACTAATCCATATTTGACTTTTAATTTTGTATAATATGCTTTCATCTTTAAGAAAACATGATATATATAAAGACTCAATAATAATTTGAAAATTTTGCAAATTTATAGATCTTATCAAGTAATTGAAGCGTACATTATGTTCTATTTTGATTATTAAATAATCGAGACAAAAAGTTGTATCAAATTTTTAAAAAAAAATTCTATTTTTTAATTATTTTATTTGAGGGAGAAGATTTCGTTTCAATTTTCTAATAATCGAAGTCATATATCTTTATGACTTCAGTTATTATAGAATCGAGGTGGAAATGCGTGCTAAAATTTTTATATTTTTCCAAAAATCTTGCATTTTATTTAAATGTTTTATTTGATAAAAGGGATTTGGCCTTAGTTTTCTTACAACCGAGACTATATACCTTTATTGCTTCGGTTTTTACAGACTCGAAGCCAAAAACTTGAAATTTTCTTTCAAATATTTTATTTCTGAAAGGGGATTTTGCCTCGATTTTCTAGAAAGACCATAAACCTTTATGACTTTGGTTTTGTCACAAAAATTTATATTTTTTATTTTATTGGAAGACATTAGGTTTCTATTTTTAATAGAACTAAAGTCATAGAGATATTATTGTTTCAATTTTATAAATAACCGAAGCCAAAAGTCTCTCTAGGATAAATTTAGGTGAATTTTTTACAAAGTCATCATTATTATTTTGTCTCTACAAACGTTGTTTCTGAACCTTCTCTACTCCATTCAACATTTTTTGCAACTGCTTTCTTCCATCCTCCACACTTTGTCAGCCACATCTGTCACTCTTCTCTCTCTTTCCTTCCCTTTTTCGTTTGGCAGTCCTTCATTTCTCATTTTTTGTTATGCAACTACATTCCCTTTTTTGTTCTGCATTCCACCACTATCGTTTTGCATTCCTTCAATCTCCTCGTTGTCACTGTTATCACCACTCACCACTCTTTTTCCTACCTTTTCTTTGCATTGCAGAATCGATATCATTGTCGAAAATAATAGTTGCACACACACACATACACCACTAAACTTTATAGCATTTTACTACAAGAGTATAAGAAGAGTCAAATACAACTTTAAAGTGTTTTTGTCTTTGGTGTCTAAATATCATGAACTTTAACTTTATGATATAACTTTATTACATAACTACTATACACTTATCATAAATGATGTGAGATTTTCTAAACAATTAAATATAATTATAAGAAATAAAGATAAATGAGATTTTTAATCAAAAATAAAAATGACCAAGGAAGTAGCAAGGAGAAGTTGTAACTACATTAAACAAAAAATAATTTTATTTCTAGGTGATAACTAAAAACAAAATTCATACAAGTTTTTAAAACCAAAATAACTAAGAGAGAAGACTACATTAAGGTAAATATTTTATGGATTGATATAAATTATGTTTAATTGGTTGTTTGGTCCCAATTTTCATAAAACATAATTAAAGTAGGTCTCCAAATACTTTTTTTAGTTTCACTTAAGTTTCAATTTTTAAAAAATTATGCAAATATGTATTTTCCATTAGTACTCTATTAACTGTGATTAAAACATGTTACATGTTAGTTTTTAGTTTTCTTATTAAATTGTTTTTAATTTTTACAATTCTTATTTTTTTTAACTTTGTCCATGTGTCATGTTAGCACGTCGTGCCATGTGACATTGTCGATACGTAATGTGACTATCAATATCAACACTAAATGTTTTTATCTTATATTCAAATCAGTTCCTATATTTATTTTTTATTTAATTCAATCCTTTTTTTTTGTTAAAATGAAGCAACACAATCTCTTTCCAAATTACTTTTCTTGTTCTTTGAGGTCAAAACATGCATATTCCTCTTGTAGTGTCTATATAAGCTTGACACACCTTACTCAATCCCTTGACCTAAGCATGCAACCAAAATTGCATTAATAATCAAAACAAGGCTAAACACGCAATCCTATCCCTATGAACTTACAATATTTGGTTTGATTTGGTTATTTAGGTTGCTGAAATATCATTCCTAAGACCCTCCAATAACTAGATCATGCTCTAAGGGGTGCCTCGAGATAAACATTAACCAAACCAAACCAATGGAAAGCATAATCATTTATAGGCAAACTGCTTATAAGAAAACACAAGAAAATAAAACACATAACAAAGTCCAAAAGAATCACAAATGCCCAAATTGCCTTGGATTGGTATAACACTTTTGTTGGTTTATTGTGGTTGTATAAATGTCATATTTTTATAGTCCTATTGATTGAAGCATTGTATTAATATACTTTATACTATGGATTCTCTATTTTGAATATTATTATGAAATGTCTTATTTTATTAGTTTTATGCTACTAAAATGAGATGTTACATTGATGTTATTACAACAATTCGTCCTTAGAATACCTTAGGGTTGTGGGTTTGTCATGCCCTGCATATATAAGTGTTAAAGTTGAGATTGTAGAGATGTTTATGAAACTAGATGTATTAAGAATAGAAAAAGTCTTGATAAAGTGATAAAAGTGCACACTCATGACCATATTAAGGATAGTTTATCTTTATTAATTTTGAAAGTTTGGGGAAAGAAGAGTCATAGACACTCAATAGATGTTGAGAGAGTATGTATAGAAAGGTTATGAGTGTTAGAGGGAGAGATAAAGCTATAGTTTGAGTTGTGTTTTCGATACTAGACTAGAAATGTTTTCACTCTATGGTTTGTGTGTAGTGTTCAATAGTAGTAGAGGAGCAAGATTCAAAGCCAACTTGACCTACTTACCTTTACAATAGTTGGAGAAGGCCTTTAAGGCAATATTTTTGCCTCAAAGATATGAAGTTGTTGTGTAATGACTATTAGTTGATAATGAAGTTGAGTTCTGGTTCTGTGAGCTGGAGAAGATGTTGGAGTCAAGAGGCGAGAACTTGAATCAAATGAGCTTCAAGAGGAGGTTTTTAGGAAGGTAGTTTTTCAAGATAAAGTAAGAGTTGGCAAGAGAACATGATTTTGTGAGGTTGAAACAAATTGAGATGTTAGCTCATGCGTAAGTAACAAGGTTTGAGAATATGATAAATTGAAAGCAATGTTTAAAGCTAGGAGGTGTAGGAAACTTGTAAAATACTTGAGGATATGTTAGTGAAGGTTTGTCTCTTGGTGGAGATGATTAATATGATGGAAAGTTTTGAGACCAATTAAGTATGGTGGTGCTTGTCAAGAGAGAAAATTTCTTGCTGGCAAGGTTAAGTATCATAGGAGCCTTGTGCCAAACCAACAACACAAAAGGTGGTTGGAATAATGGTTGCATCAATAATAAGAACATAATGTTCAAGTGCAGAGGTTCACACAAGAGAAAGGATTGTCCTTGGACTAAGGTTAAGTGTTTCAAGTGTTAGAAGGAAAGACATTAATAAAGATTTTTTTTTCTTAGAGGGAAAGGAGAACTAGTGTTATCACCGTACATTCAAGAGGAAAATGAGAGAAAGGTCTTGAGTAGCTGGAAAGGGTGTTTGCAATAGTTAGTGTGGAAGTAGTTAGCACAGATAGTATCATTCAAAATGTATGTTACATAAATTCTAGTTGTGCTAAGTGTTTTGGATTGGTTTGGAACAACACACTACTTTATGTCACATGCATGTGTAGAGGAGTCAGGTTGCATATGAGTTGGTGGTTTTGCTATAGTTTTGGCTAAGTGAAGTCTCCTTTGGTGTGTGATATTTCTCATAGTAGTCGAAGGATCCTAATTCAAAGTCAATTTGAATTGTTTTCTTTGTAAGGTTGAGACATAATGTTAAGGGTGAATTGATTATTTTCCAATCTCATTAATTCAGATTGTGTATGGTATCTAAAAAAGTGATGTTCCTTGATTCAAGATGATGAGTCAGTAATTGAGAATCAAGTGTGGAACAAGTTCAAAAGTGGAGGTAGGGTGTTATATGGTTTATTATTGTTTTAAAAAGGCAAGTGAAGAACATATGCATGGGATCTCAATTGTGGAAGAGTTTCTAGACATTTCGTAAAGTAGGTGATAAGATTACTTCCTAGAGGAGAAGTGGAGTTCACTATTGACTTGGTGTTGGAAGAAGGACTATTGACTAGGTGATAAGATTACTTCCTAGAGGAGAAGTGGAGTTCACTATTGACTTGGTGTTGGAAGAAGGACTAGTGTTAGTAGCTTTTTATAAGATGGCACCTACTAATTTCATGGAGTTGAAGAAACATGAGGATGAGTTTTTTGAGAAGTGGTGGTTTTGAATCAGTATGTCACTAAGAGAAGCTATGGTTTTAAGGATCTTGAACGAGAAGGAGTTATTTGTCAAGCTATCCAAGATGAAGCTTTGACTAGGGACATTATAACTCTTAGGGCAGCTGGTCCTGATGAGCTGAAATATTGTGAAGGACAAGGGAAGTCCTAAAGGTGTCACTCAAGTAAGGGCCTTCAAATGTCTCTTTGGTTTTATAGAAGTTTGTAGGAGGTTTCTCAAGGGTGGATGTTTCTTTGTCATAGTTAATACCAGAGGATAATCCTTTTAGAGTCAACAAAAGTGTGAAGATAGTTTTCAAGATGTCGAAGAACTATCTTACTGATGACCTAGTGGTTGATGTCGTGGGAATTTCTTTAAAAACATATTAATGTTATCTATAAGGAGTTTAATAAAGGTGCCATAATCAATAAGAGCGAGAGTGTTGGGTTGAATAAAGGAAGTTGGATAGGAGACAAAGGATGTAAATTAAGTTATGATATTAAGTTGTGGTGTCACCTTCAAACTTAAAATGTGATAGTAGATATTATAAGCAGAAAAATGGTTTAAGTTGTTGGTTTCATGGTGAAGAGTTAGAGTTGGTGAAGATGTTCGTTGATTGAAGCTTAGGGTGAATTTGTGAAGGGTACTCCATTTATGTAGTCACCTAACTATAGCTAGTGAGTGTCCCCAAATAATTGGAAAAGGGCAAATTGGACAGTCTTAGGTTAAGATGTACCATATAGTTGTTAAGTATTGATTAAGCTAGTCATTTCAAGTTAAACCAATATGTTGTTCAGGAATGATTCCAAGTTAGTGTGTTACCAAACTATATAAGGGAAAAAAATATAGCTCCTCTCATTAGGACTTCGGCAAGCATACCAAATTGTTTCAAGTAATAAACCCGTAAGAAAATATATCGTTTCCCAAGAGACTCGTGCAACACCAAACAATCGTATAATTTCTAACTAATATAGACTAAAGAATGATTCCATTAATTAGGTGTTGGATGCACTTAAAATGAACATCATGCGTAATTAGTAAAATGAACTTTTGAAGCTAAAACACTTGGAAATGGAGTTAGGTTCGAAATGATATGCAATGGTATTGTTGGGGAAAGATTTCACCTACTTCACTTGCATGCATGTTAAAACACTTCTTCATTAGTATGCTAAAGTCAACCTACTAGTTTACTCAAAACTCAATCCCTTGGTAAAAGAGCCTAGACTTCCTTATTAGATTTCAATCCCTTGAAAACCCTAATAAGTAACTCTACTTTAAGAAATAAGATTTACGACAACTAAAGGTCCAAGCTCTATTCCTAGATAAAATTTCCTTTAGGTAGTTTATTTCACGTCTAGGTACATGAGATATTTTCCAATGTCAAACAAACCAAAAAATCAAGTTATGAGTAACCAAACCATAACAAGCATTAATTTAAGGAAAAACACTACTAGCATTCAATGAAAGAAGCAATATATACATTTAAAACATATTCATGTACATGAAGTTCGGTGGTTACATCTTTCCCCAACAAAAATGGAGTTAGCTCTCTATTGTCATGGAGAGTTCAAGCTTACAATGGAAGAAATGGAAGACAATGGAGACCCAAGGAAGAAGGAAGAAGAGCTCTCACACACCCAAGTTAGCTTCCAAGTGGTCCAAGAATTGTTTTTGTACTTCAGCCGCCAAAAGATGCAACTCTTTTTGCATGTTAGCATTAAATAGGTCAAAAATGTCACATCAGCAAAAGTCGCACTCATCACCCAAACAGGAGGGCGCCCAAGCACGAGATTGTCGAAGCAAATGGCACTCAGCGTCCTGGCTAGGGCGCCAAGCACCAACTTTGCGCATCAAATGGCACTCAACACCCTAGACGGGGCTTCTAGGCGTGATCTTTACGAGGCAATTGGCGCTCAAAGCCATTTGAGGGGTGCCCAAGCGTGATCTTTGGCTTAATGAGATCATGCTTTTGATGCTCTTTGTGCTTTTCCTGGGTTCTAGTGCCTTGATATGATTGATGTTCTTCCTAAGCACAAAATTAACCTACAAAATAAGGAAATTAATGATGATATCTCCTAAGTGTAACCTAAACTACAATTATTTACAAAAGCAAGATAAAAGAGAGGATTAAGCACATTTCAAGCTAAAGGGGAGCTGACTTTGTATCTAAAATGACCCTTAGATAATGGTAGGAATTAACGTTATCACCTCCCACCTTGCAAAGAAATTGGTGATGTATGTTTGGATGTCTTCAAATTTATTCTCTTCGTGAGTGAGTTGTGGGTCAATGAACTCATATTATACATCATTGAACCACATATTATTACTTATATCCAAATATACCTGAAATAAAAAATTGATTTGATATAAGTAACTTGATAAATCATTTTTATATTAATAATTGTTCACAGACTTGCATTATCTATAACTGAATAAAGGTAATATTAAGCTCTTATTTCCCCGACGCAAGCTCAAAGACATGTTTCTTATGCAAGTTCAATGGAATCTCAGAGTCTCTTAAAAATATAGTAGAATCCCATGGAACCATCATCAACTCATCTATAATGATTTCAGAAAGCTAGTGTAATGCACCAAGAGGGTCATCCTCAGATAAATTAATCTTTTTGGATGTAGGACTTTCCTCTCCACGTGTTTCTTGTTACATGGAAAAATATTTAAGTTTGGACGTCAATAACATATAAAGTTTAAAGTTGAGAAGTGTATAGTAGGAGTCCATGTCGAAGGGTCAGAAATAAAACCAACCAACTGTCTAGGCCAAATGAGAAAAGATTGAAATGATTGTCCATAGTGAAAATCTCATCTGTTGGCACAAAAACTATCGCATCTGGTATACCAATTTCGTCTACCGTGACTTTGACCCCATTGTATGATAGCTCCATACCATGAACTACAATGGTTGCCTCAAACATTGTTCCACGAGTCACTAGCATCATCCCAGTTCCATTTAAAACATACAACTAACATGGACGAGTGTCGTTCATGTCGTCCCTTGGGACACTTGGAGCTGAATAACTACCTTTATCGCTTCTACCTGTCATAGTCAATGTTAACTTATACCGAAAATCAATTACTAAACAAAAATGATTATTAATTTTACCTGTGGGAAGTACAACGCGTTAAAAGCCCATTTCAGTACTAGTGCCAAGAAAGGGTGAATTGGCTTAGAACTGGTTTTACCGTTCTTGAAATATTTTGGTGTATAAAATATGTTTAAGATGAACTTCTCAATCTTTTAAAGATTTAAAAGATAATCAAGTAAAGAAGATGAAGAAAACCACGCAAGATTTTATACCGATTCAACTCTTAAAGAATTTATATCTAGTCTTCTTCCAAAAATCCAAGTGGAAGGAAATCCACTATATGAGAAGAATTAACTCCTAAAGGTGAGATTACACACTCACACTAAAAACTTTGCCTGCACAGCAAAGGACACAACAATTCTTAGAGCTTACCGAAAAATAAAAGAACTGATACACCTTTAGTGCAGATATTATAGAGAAAACTGAAACCAGATGCGTTAGCTCTTTCTCCCATTCTTGAAAGCTTGCAACCTTGATTTTCTTCCATTAATATTTTGGTTCTCCAAGAAATCTCCAAGAATGCTCAAAGGATGTTCTTGTCCAACAAATGAAAACTCTTTTAATGTTTTTCGTACCGGGAAAAGGAACCAATCATATATATCAAAGACATAATACTATTAGTTTTAATCAATTAGATAAATAAATTAATCTATTAAAACAAAGAGTTTGACTTCCTGATTTACATTTTCAACATATTTGACAATTTAGACCATTTTAATTGATTAAATAAATAAGTTAATCGATTAAAATAGAGAACAAACTTATTTTTAATCTTTTTTTAATAAGTTAATAACCTCATGCATTTAACACAAATTTTAACAATACATTCACTCTAATAGAATTTATCAATTTGCTAATCATAATAAAAACATTTAAACATCATTTAACATCACCATTTGATGACTCCCCTGTGAATTTTTAATTATTAAACTACCTACAAATTAAATAAAATTATATATGATTAAATTGTAAAAATTATTTATATTATTGTTATAATTACAAAACAAAGTCAACAATACATTTGTTTTCACTAGTTTTATTATGCTACCGAATCGAGATGAGATAGCATAATAAAAGAGAGAAGATGAAAAAAAATTGAAAAAGAAAATACTAAATTATTTAAAATATTATATTAATTATGTCTAGAAAAATATGAAAGTTAACTTCTAGTTAATGGCAGAAAACTTCACGATTTGGCATAATAACTACCATTTCCGTCTTAACATACGATTTAACACATAAAATAGAAAAAAAAAACTAAACATGTTATCTTTATCCGATTACGATATAGATAACAACTTTACAACAAACAAACATTTAAACCACTAAATTCGATAAGATTCCCAATATCTAAGTAGGAAGAAGACAAGAGTTACACCATCTCAACAATACCAAAAGTAAAAAAATAACTTCATTGATTATCACAGACCTAATTTTAAAATATTTTTTTAACAATATTTTTACAACAATTTATAGATAAATCGTGATTAGTTCGTTTTATATATAGGGACCAATAAAATAGTAATACGATAAAAAAAGTTGTTAAAAAATATTGTTAACATGTTATAGTTTTTTCAAATTATTAATTAGAACTTCTGATACAGAGAGAATAATAACAATATTGAATTTACATTTTGATGATCGTTTAAGAAAATTACTTTGAAGTCCATTTTGCCACGCTGTGTGTACCAGTCATGAAAGATGGTTGCAAGCATCGCAGCCACGAAAAGCAAGGTGACATTGTCTTATTCATTGTCTGCAAGTTCACTACCTCTGGAACCAAAACTTGTAACGTTCTAGAGATTCGCTATTCACCTTCTTGTTCCTTTTCATGATTTTCTTCCTTGCATGTGCCACGTACACATGCAACAAATCAATTGCAACCAGAACTTTTTTCTTATAATAACCCTATCATTTTTTGACTGTATCTTCCTTGTCTTATTTGTAGTTGTTTTGGAAAGTTTTACTTTGCATGCAACAAAACACTACACACCGTGAATATAAAATGTCTGCTAGTAATTATCAGAAAAATACAAAACCAAGGAGTGGTCAAATTCCAGATAAATATTCTTCATGATGCTATCGTACGTGTCAATATCATACGGCTTGCTTTGCTTATTTATGGATACCAATGCCTCAGTTTCTGAAGATATATCATGGTGTCTGTTTTTTCATGGAAGATTTTCCTTTTTTATGAAAGATTTTCTTTAAGTTCATCTGTCTGTATCTTTAGATTTTGAAGCATTATTTTTAAAGCTTGTTCAACATTGGTCCATCAGAATTGGCTCTAATTAATTTATAGTATATATGAAGAAATTTTTGTTTTTAAAAGCAGTTTATTTTTCGAATCCTGATGACTTGCTGTAAAATGTAAGTAATAAGTACTGTTATATGCAAAGCTTTTTATCTTCTTACACTAATAAGTACTGAATAATATATAACAATAATCTATTTCCACTGTAATAAAAAGTTTATGATCGAACTCCTCCTTAAGTATCATTATATCATCAAGTTTAGGTGTTGGCTTTCTTTTTAATTCTAAATTAGAATTCAATACTCTCATGTCTGATCATAAATTTCAACCATTCCCAAGTTGAATCTCAAGTTTTCATAATTATCTGTAGGTAAAGTCTTGATTAATGGGTCTGTAGTTTGATGACTTGAATACAAAAATCGAATCAGCTATCTTTTTCTTTTATGAAACAAGGATCAATTTTCACATACTTATTTTTTCTCTTTATTCTATCACAGTGCAAACATGTTTTTCTATGCTAATGGTAAGTTTATTATCCCATAACAAAGTCTCATGGTATAATTATAGGAATCTTAAGTTCCTTAACCATTTTTTTTTTCATATTTCTTCCCAAATTTTATGTGTCATACATCTAAACTCAACTTTTGGACTACTCTTAACAACAATTTTTTTCTCAGTCCTTTAAGTAAGTTCCTCAATTGACCTAAACATTAATTGCCTTTCATAAATTACTAAATCAGCTTAGTTCACATATGTACATTTCTACAATTCTTGTGTAACATTATTATTATAGTAAACCCCTTTAAAAGTTTCATAAATGTGTCGGTGTACCATTATAAAAATTCTAATGTTTCATATTACCTATAAAATTCTAATATAGCTAACATGTTTTTTTTCTTATAGATTGCTCAAGCATAAGCAATATGTTTATATTTGTAAAACACTTTTAAAGTAAGTTGTATTATGTGTGTGTGAAGGAGATAGAGAAAGAGGTTATTTCATATGTATGTAAAGATAGTGATTGTTGATTTATAAGTAATGAGAAAGGAGGTATTGAATTCTAAAAGTTTTTATTGGATGTTGAGATTATAGAAATTGTTATGTTGTATGAATGTGTTAAGTTGGTTGTGAAGTTATTTGATTAGATTAAAGTTATTGGATAATTTATTAGGCGATAATTTGGTCCTATGAGTGAATGCTATTATAATGATTGATATATGCAGCAGTGAATGATATTATAATGATTGATTAACAATAGCAAAATCATCATCATCTAAAAAGATGTGATAATTAAGAAGAAACGATGATTATTT
The DNA here is from genome assembly GCF_016808095.1 of Vigna angularis. Taxonomy (NCBI): domain Eukaryota; kingdom Viridiplantae; phylum Streptophyta; class Magnoliopsida; order Fabales; family Fabaceae; genus Vigna; species Vigna angularis. Next base: position 26,826,407 of record NC_068974.1, on the reverse strand, counting down.
GAAGACCATGGAAAAATCAAATTTGGCATTTAACAATGATTATATAATTGAATCATCGTTAAAAGTTTGAGTGGAAAAAAAAATGACGGTTGTATTTGAATCATCATTAAAAGTGTGAGATGAGAAATAACAATTGTTTTATGCAAAAAATTGTCATATATATATATATATCTATATATATATCTATATATAGATATAGATATATATATAGATATAGATATATATATATAGATATATATATATATATATAGATATATATATATATATATATATATATATATAGATATATATATATATATATATATATATCTATATATATATATGAGAAACATGATGGTTACGATAAATGTCTAGTTTACTTAATCTTATATATGCTTTTGACACTTGTAATGCATGAATTTGATACAACACCTTATAAAAACATATCTTTTACTTTGAATTACAAAATGAGGAATAAAAAAGCAAGAGAATTAAAAAACTAATGTATTTATGGTAATTTTACAAACATTTTCAAGGAATTAAGAAGTATTATGCTAAGCCCTAAAACTGACGCCGAGCAGCAAAAGACAATTTAGCAAATATTCAAATATAGCCCTTGCAGCTAAGCAATGATATTGCCACTAAGCCTCAAAGTGGAAACTTTTAATGTAAAGGAACTTCAAACACCAAAAATGGTAGCTAAGCTTCAAGGAAAACCCTCAAAGGAAAGAAAGTTCGAATGTTAGCCATTAGACCAAAGGCTCAAGCTAGGAGAAAACACACTTAGGGAGAAAACATCAAAGGCTACCACCGTTATTGAAGTTAGAGTTGCACTTTAATTTCTTTAAAAACATAGCTTTGCTCTATTATTTGTATGTTGGTTTTCAGTTTTAGCTCTAGACAGTTTTAGACACTCTTTGTAATAGATTTTAAGAGAACCTTGGAAGCAGACAACAACTCCAAATGCTCGTATCTGAATACATCATCATGAGTAGCTAGACTCTCTCTTGTTGGGATTGAATGTAACTTCTCTTAATTTTCTGCATTATTATTTAATCAATATATATTAAGTGTTGGTGATTTGATTTATATTTATTATTTTGATTACTTGATCATGATCTCATTTCATCAACTTAAATTAAGTGGAAATTTGTTTAAGCTTAGGTCCAATTAAATCTCCTAATGTTGCTAGATGCTAGGAATAGATCTAAATGTTTTAGTTGAGTATAGAGTCATGTTTTTAATGCAAGAAGTCATTCAATCAAAGGTTGAGAAATCACACTGATTCTAATATTCTTAGGTTCTAAATGTTAGGGATGGATTTCGAATGACCATAAGAGTACATTTAGAAACAGTAAAGTAATGAATTTAATTTATATTGGATCAATAACAATGCAATAGAAGAAGATTAGTCAAGTTCAATCCTAACATTCTTATAGGCATCAACTACATCAATCATTAAACAATTTCAAATTTGTCAAACTCTATCATTGTTTCAATGTAAATTCAAATAGATCATAAGGTCATTGTTTTATTCAACCAAATCCATGTGGATATGATCTTGTTGTGCTATATTGAATCCAGTGCACTTTTTGGACACACTAGTTGAGTAAACAAGAACCTATCTTAATTTCACTAATTGCCAAAATCACACAAGTTAAGAAATCAAATTACGAGAAGTTAAAAGGAGTTCTTGTCCTGTTATTCTGTATGAATTTTGTTAAAAATCGTAAAACCATGAAGTTAAGGTTTATATACAAAAGAGATTTGGAATAAGTATCGAATGAGTTGTACTCAATACAAATCTTTCATTCAAGTTGAGATGTACTAAATTACTCTAATTTCATGAGCATTTAAAACTAGTAAAGCATAATTTATTGGATGATATATATCTTTAGATTAGAGAATAACGTGAAATGATATATTTTATTGAATTAAACAACTATATAATAAATTATGAATATTAGATATTTGATTTAAAAATAAGTTTATCTTAATGTGTGATTTTGTGATTTGTATTCTTTTCTAACTGTTATTAACATATAGGTGAAAATCTTGTGGCTTTTTATTATTTATTGAAAAATATTTAACGTAGTTTCTTTTACAATCTCAATATTTTTTGGTATATATATTTAGAATGTTACAACGTGACAAAGCATTATCTCTTTTTTTCCAAACGCGGAAAATACAGAATGATTTGGCAGTATGTGGTTGAAAACAATTCATACAGTATTTCTTTAACTCCTTTGATTATAAAATTAAAAAGAAAATATAAGTTATGTGAGTTTTAAAAACAAAATGAGGAATTGGAATTTAGCATAATTTCCAAAGTAGGTAATGTGTCTTTCAAGTTGAAGTCACTCCATGTGAATATATGGGACCACAATATGGATACCATTAATTTTTCTTTGACTTCTCTAAGTACTTAAAATATGACACAAATGTCTCTATTCCTCAATAATCATCTTATAAACATGTTTATTGTTTCACGTGGTTTTAATTATTGTAAACACCAGTTTAATCAATAATAAGATTTGTTATATAGTTAGATTCAATATTTGTTTCACTAATATGTTTAATGTTAAACTTTTAGTGTACTGTCAAGATAAAACTTCAAATTTTGTTCAAGAGTATTATCGACAATATTATATCATACGTAAATGCGTTTTTCTATAAATATGTTATTACAAAGTTTCGGTTTTTGACCATATGTATACACAAATTTTCATTGAATGTCTTTAAATATGTCATTACCTACAATATCATAGTTAAATTTTATTTGAGACCAAAATCATTATCTATAATATCAAAATTAAGTTTAATACTAAGAATTTGTCACCTTTTTAATATAACATTAAATCCTTTGGTAATGATTTGTTTTGATGACTGATTGATAAAAAAATAAACAATATTGTGATAAAAACAATTGTAAAATCCAATAATATTTGAGGAAGAAGACCGTTAGAAATTTAAGTATAAGTCAAAATTATTGATTAAACTAAAAGTGAAAAAATTGGATAACATATTATAAAAGAATATTCACAAGAAAATATTCATAAGAAAATATTACATTCAATAAAAATTAAAAAAGAAAGTAGCATGTAACAAAAAATGAGTGTAAAACATTGAATCTTAAGATTTTTAATTAAATATAATATCACACTACATTATATCATTAACATGACTATTGGTAAAATTAAAAAAAAAAATAGGCTATTATTATTCTAAGATGCGAATTCTTGGTATTTTAATGAAGAAATTTTAATTCTTTTATATTTGACGTTTTAAAAAGTTTATAAAGTATTAAGTCGTGCTTTAAAACTATTTTTTGACAAAAATATTCAATTAAAGGAGGTTTTAGCTCAAATGTTCTTTTAGTTTAAATATTGCTTTAAAACACAATTCTTATAATTTAAAAATAAATTATTTGATAATTTTCTTAAAAAACCACCGAGAAATGTAAAATTTCCAAGGAATAGTGTTGATGAAAAAATGGAATCTAGATTTTTATTTTTAATCAACTAATGTCATTCTCAATGCCCCTCACACAGTGATTTTGTTAAATCCAAAATCTTGGCACTCATAAAGACACACATGTACTCAATAATTCAATAATATATATATATATATATATATATATATATATATATATATACTATTGAATTATTGAGTGTTTAAAATAATTTTTCTTCAAATGATGTGCTTCAAGTAAAAGAATGTTTAAAATAATTTAATCATTTTAATGTATAAAATCTGGAGTAGAAAACAAGAATCTGTAAAGAGTATAAAAAAGGATGAATTCGATTCTCTTAAAAATTCATTAAATTCCAAAAGTGTACTCTAATTAGAATAAAAAACTAAAAATATAAAATCTGGAATGTCAATTGTAACATCCCAAAATACAGTAATAACTATAATTTAAAATTAATTACGATTAACAGTTAAACAATGCAGTCTTACACTAAACAGGGGGGTTTCAAAAGCCGAACGGCTTAACATACAAAACAAAGATACAAAACAGCAGAAATAAGAAGCGTCAAGGACGAACGGTTTTACAAAACCAAATAACCGAACGTTCACTATCCAGATTAAAATAATATAAAACTAAACCAACGAGCACGCTAAGGCTCGGCCTTGATTTCCACATCTACGAGGCTCGCGTCTTCCAAATTTTCTTCTTCCAGCGCCTCTTCCAGTGACTCACTTCCATCTGCTCCCATCCACACGGATGATCATTGCGAAGACAAGACGAACGTACAAGGACGAGGGACAACACAAGGAAAAACGAAAGGGTAAGCTTATGTAATTTAATTCATACATTAACGAGGACCGAAGAATTTACCCCGTTCCAAAATAAAGTAATACCGACTACCAGATAGATGGACGACCTGTATTAACACGGGTGCTCGACACGGTCGGTCGACCCAGATGGACGACCGGTAATAACACGGGTGCTCGACACGGTCGGTCGACCCAGATGGACGACCTGTATTAAGAAGGTTGCTCGACACAGATGGACAACCTGTATTAAGAAGGGTGCTCGACACGGTCGGTCGACACAGATGGATGACCTGTATTAACAAGGGTGCTCGACACGGTCGGTCGACACAGATGGACGACCTGTATTAAGAAGGTTGCTCGACACAGATGGACAACCTGTATTAAGAAGGGTGCTCGACACGGTCGGTCGACACAGATAAATGACCTGAGGTTCGGTTCGTGGAATATCAAGGTTGGTCATCTTGCCGGAAGGACTAGTTGGTAGAGTTTACATACAAGAATCCAATGCTAGTAAACGACTGAGCACGGTAGAGAACACTATTGAAGTTAGACCAACACTATTTTTCATCAAGGGATTTTTCAAGAAAAGAGTAAGAGCGCTTGGTGTAAGACCGAGCACTACTCAATACGATTGCTATGTATAAGATCGACACTGCTCATTATGAGCTCTAAGTAGAAGACCGACACAGCTCATCCTCAACCAGAATACTTCCCAAATGAAAGCATTCCAATTCAAAGAAGTTTACTAGAACACCAAACGGTCAAGGACCGTTTAATGTCGAACGTACATTATCATAGGGGAGTTTATATTCAAGTTTCACTTACATTCACTCATTTCTCAGCATATATATTTCATATTTTCAAATACTCATATCATAGTACATTTCATATTCACCATATATCAACTCATACTTATGATCATATATCAAAATCAAATATCACAGGTCATGCTTCACGCAGCTCTCAGAACATCCATACAGCACAAACAAAAGCATACGAATTAAATTTAATAAGCTCCCCTTACCTGGATCAGTAGTGAACGTCCTAAACTCAAGGTGTTTGGTTCGCCCGCTAACAGTCTTCTACCCTCAAAGGATCACTTAATCCTTCCAACCAGATCTAACCATAGAATCAAGAAATACTAAGAACTTAACCCTTCATGCGACCAGAATTTGGCTTTGCATGAGACAGAAAACGTTCGACGAAGAAGAGAACTTACCAGTATCAGAACGTTGAAGTGATCGGTTCAAAACGAAGCTTACGACACCAGGAATGGTTCTACGGTTTCTGAATGTTGAACGGAGAAGAAACCGGTGAGTAACAGTAGAGAGAAGATGGAGGCTTTCTAGAGAGAAGATGGAGAAAATGAAAGGTTGAGTTCTGAGGAAGAAGAAGAGTGCATGCAGGGAGTGACGCGGACTTTAGAAAAATTATTTTTGTTTAAAAACCAACGTCCGTTCTCTAGCTGACACTTGTCTTCCACTACAAATTTCAGAACATTCCCTTTGTGACACTTAGCAGAAGTTGCAGAATTAAGGTAGTGGATTTTTAATGAATCAGAGAAGGTTTTTCAGTGCATTAATTGTGATTTAACAGGTGGAGGCTGGTTTAATTTTCCAAGTTCTTACATCAATTATCCCTTAAATTTTTACGTATTTCTTAAGACTCAAATTAAGAAAAAATGGTTACTGTAAGAGAAACTTGAAAGATAACTACTTTTCAAGACATATAAAATAATAAAATATTATGTTTGAAGTTTCGTAAGACCAATTTACATAATAATATAAGTGTATAATATCACTCTACTATTCAGTTTTTTAAAGTTAAGCTAAGCTTAAATTTATTATTTTTAATTTATTATTCTATTTGTTATTGAACTATTTATTATTATCTAGTCTTACGTTCAAAAAATTAATATGTTAAATTTTATATTCCTATATAAATTTAAATAAATTTACTTTGAATTTATTTTCTTGTGATAACGTGTATACATAAAAAGAATTATTTATCTTTTATTAATAGAAACTCAATCATAATAAAAAATTAATAAAATTATTATTATTATAAAAGAAAACATATACATTTTATAATTTTACTATAGGTAACTATTTTAGTTTAAAAAATGTTAAATTTAAAAAGCAATTCAATCGAAAAAATTGTTGAATTTAAAAACGAAAAAAAATCTGTTACTTAAGTAATGAAATTGGTAAGATAACTATTTTATTTTTGAAAAATATTATTTAAATGATAAAATTAAAAAAAAATGTATAAATCAAAAGAGACAATCCTTTATATAATGATATAAATGTGGATGTATAATTGTAATAGATAAATAATAAAAAAAAAATTGAATAGATATGAAAAGACCACGGGTGGATCAAAATAACTTGAATAGATTTTTTTTATCCTTATAAGTATTTAATTATTTATTCTTGATCTAACCTTTTTTTTTATTTTGGATTTTGGAAGTTTTTAATATACAATTTAAATTTTGGTTTAATGTCCTTTAGGTCCCTATTTTCATCATAGAATTTTAAATAGTTCCCTTTCTTTTATCACATCTTAATTAGGTCCTTATTTTTGTAAAATTGAATCAAATAGGGGTTTTCCGTCAAATTGAGAAGACGTCATTAAGAAGGGTGTTACGTGGCATGCTGACAATGTCTTTTTAAATGATGTGGCATTAAAAACGTGTCTGAAGTGTATTTTTTTAATTTTTGAATTAAAAAATGAAGTGGGGCAAAGTGGTCAAAAGAAATTAAATTAAGTGTAGCAGTTCCTTTCTATGCAATTACCAAATCGAAATTAGATTGGGTGAAGATTGGAGCTTCAAATTAGGGTTCGTGCGAGAACAATGAAAATCAAAATTAATACGGAGTAGAAATGTATGGAGATAAAAACACAGTTGAGCTTAGCGTTAATCTGGAAAACTAGAAGGTGATTACACTAAACTTACTTAAAAGGGTTGTTGTTGATAAATTGCAAGCAAAGCATATTGTTGTTGTTGGATTACTGGATTTGATCCGAGGGAGTGAGTGATGATTGTTGATTCGATTGAGAAGAGAGAATGATTGTTCAGAATTTGATTATAGAGAAGGAAAAATCATGGACTCAATGGTCCCTTCTCTCTCTACAACGTTCCCACTCAAACAAAAACAAGAAAAGAAAACACTCTCTCTTCTCTCTCTTCTCTCTCTCGTGTGGTGATGTCTGCTCCTTTTCATCATCATAATGCATCTCATCCTATTGATAATCACTTAAATTGTTAAATAATCTTAGTTGCCTTCCCCCCTTTCAGATTGTTGCCTCTACCCTTTTTGGAATTTGTTAGCGGATTGGAGCAGATTTAATAGCATTGCATATTCTTCCAAAACTTAAAGAACTATTTGATGAGCTGGCTTTCTCCCAGGAAGTTTCTAAAGGTTCAACTTCTATTAGCAAAAACTTGAAGGCTAGCAAAATAAAAATTGGAGGGGACTTGCATATTGAAAGTCGTATGGATCTAGTGTGAGTTTCAGTTATGCTTTCTAGGCTAGGTGTTATCCCAGATGGGCCTGAATTTCTTGGGAGGGTGGGGATTCAGAAAGATGATCTGCCATGGAAGATCAGAGGATCTGTTATATACTATATACGCGTACATCATGGAGCTCTAAGAAAAAAAGACACTCTCTCATCTCTCTCTCTCTCATTTTTTTTTTCAGTTTTTTTTCTCTTTCTCTGCAATGTAGTTCACCAGAGATGGCAAACTTCCACCGTAACAACGTCTAGAACGTGGTCCTTGGCCACCACCGTTCCAAGAGCATCTCCGTCGCCGGTGGGCACTTCCGCCTATGGCACTCCCTCTCCACCACCTCCTTCCGCCGCCTGGTCTTCAATGCCGTCAGCTGCGGCGCCAGCTCTCGCTACGCTGAGAGATTGGACATGTACTCCGAGAGACACCACCACCAATGACACAGACAAACTCCAGGAGTTGAAGAGCCTAGTGAAGGAGCTTCTAAAGGAAGATGAGATAGAGAAAGAAGAAGAATCAATGACGCAGAGAAGAGAAGTTGCTTCGAAAGTGAGGTTGCTAGCCAAACAGGATTTGGAAGTATGCAGTTTAATGTTTAATGTTTAATTCATTTTTACAAATTTCTTTTATTTAAAAAAGAATCAAAAGACACATCAGAATCATCTACATTAAATAAGCTACTCCACGTCATTTAAAAATGAACATTAGCATTCCACGTTAACCATACACTTACGTCGTTAGGCTCAATTTGACGGAAAGCCCTTATTTGATTCAATTTTACAAAATTAAGGACCCAATTGAGACGCAGAAAAAGAAGGGGACCTATTGAGACGCAGATCTTCAATGCCGTCAACTACGGTGCCAGCTCCCGCTACGCCGAGAGATCGGACACATACTCTGAGAGACACCACCACCAATCGAAACAACAACACCGGCACAAGATGAAGCCGAATAACGAATATCTGTTGAACTTGGCGGAGGTTAAAGCTGACACGGAAACGAAGAAGAAAGAGGACAAACTCCAGGAGCTGAAGAGCCTAGTGAAGGAGTTTCTAAAGGAAGATGAGATAGAGAAAGAAGAAGAATCAATGACGCGGAGAAGAGAAGTTGCTTCGATAGTGAGGTTGCTAGCCAAACAAGATTTGGAAGTATGCAGTTTAATGTTTAATGTTTAATTCATTTTTACAAATTTCTTTTATTTAAAAAAGAATCAAAAGACACATCAGAATCATCTACATTAAATAAGCTACTCCACGTCATTTAAAAATGAAGATTAACATTCCACGTTAACCATACACTTACGCCGTTAGGCTCAATTTGACGGAAAGTCCCTATTTGATTTAATTTTACAAAAATAAGAATCCAATTGAGACGCGAAAAAGAAGGGGACATATTTGAGATTCTAAATGAAAATAGAAACTTAAAGTGACATTAAACCTTAAATTTTTAGAGGTTTAGAAGAATAATTTTGTTAGTTGATACGCTGTTTTCAAGTAAAAAGAAGCTCAATAAATTGCATATATTCAATTATAGAATCAAAATGTATGCAATAATTGTTGGTTTGTGGAGTTTTCGACGAGTAATATTGTTTTTTTTTAAAAAGATTATAATTATTAAATTAATTCATACAAAGTTGAATTTTGGAGTTTCAGTCATGATTATTTTGAGTTGAAGTAATTTATAACAATTATTGAATCTAACATTGGTTTTTGACAAATAAAAACATAGTATAATTGCTAAATTATATTTTCAACATGTATAAGAGTTTATGAATATAGGTATATATCGCTTAAAAGATGAATTACTATTTAAGTAATGTTCGAGCAATGAGTAATCATATGTATCTCTTAATGTCACACTCAATAATTAACATTAATACTAAAGTTATAGAGCATAACGCTAAAGTAATAAAGCATATAACTCAAACTACGATACAAGGATTGAGCGGGAGAAATATTAAGATAATTTTCTCCTTTTTAGAATATTCAACATTAAAGTAAAATAGTAGTTATCCAATCATTAAAATGTGATAGTTGTGCATAATATCTCTAAAACTTGATATACAATGAGTAACTTCACCCAAACATTATAATAATGTTCAAGCAATAAATGTTGGACCTCTCAAACTTTGAATAATAAGCATTTGAGTGTGTGAGCGAGAGACCAAATCAATTATCTTTTTGTAAAAGAATATTTAGATGAGATATGCTTCTAATGATAACATCAAAATTAATAATACTAAGTATATGAGCTCATTATATAGAAAGAATATTTTATCGCTTTAGTGATAGTCTAGATAATGTAGATTAAGATATGGAATAATGACAAACTTAATGAAATTTTTATCTAACAATAGTGATAGTTTTTGTAAAAGAACTATTCTAATTCCATGGAGCTGAATTTTGCATACAAAAAAATTTAAAATTGATTAGGTGTTAATATCTAGTAAAATGTTCAATATAAATCTTTTGGAAATATTGAATATGAGAAGTCACTCTAAATCATTAATATACAACTAAATATTTGCCTATATTTATTTATTGTGTGCTGATTACTATATTAAATAAAAAATTTCTATAAACATTGCGAACATTTTTTATGCAATCACTATTGTTTATGCAGATTGGACGTATTGATAATGCAATTCAGGTTTTGATCAAAGAGTTAAATATGTTTTTCATCTTTTAAATATCACACGATTTTAATTTTAGTTTCTATTCGAAACTTTGATTGTTTTTAGTCTTTATAATTTTGAAACTAGTACTATTAGTTCTTAAAATATCTTTATACACATAATAAGATATTAAATTATTGTTTTCATATCATTTAGGATACGAAGCTTAAATATTATTTCATCTTTACAATTTTGGAAATGTCTTTTAAAACGATTTCGGTGAGGTTGGAATCATAGTTAAAATATTTTATATTTTGTTTTCAAGTTTTCTAACCTTGTTTTCGGTATCTGTTATAACATTTTCTCATGTTATTAGTATTCTAACTCCAAAACATACAAACGGGAAATGAAAGACATTTCGACGTTTTATATGGTGCATTGATTATTATAATAAAATTTTAAATTTACAATAAATATAATTATTTATTTTTTTATTTTATTTTTATATTTATAAGTTTAAAAAAAAAATAGTTAGAATTGACTTAATTGTAATATCTCAAAATATAATATAAACTATATAATAGAGTCATCACATAAAATAATAAAATAGAACGGTTATCTACTATATAATAAAGTATTAACAGTACAGTTATCCAAAAATAACCATAAAATTAAAACTTTACAAAATTCTGCCTAAAGAACAAAACTATAAACATTACTAATCGGTCCCTACAAAATATTCACCTAACCAATCGGTCCTAGTCTAAGCAGTTGGATCCTTTCCATCCAGAGTCTGCTCCACCGAACACTCACCATCACCGGATGATTATTGCAAAGGAGAAATGTCGAACGGGTAACATAGAAAGACAGAAAGAAGGGTAAGCTAGTGTAATTTAGTAATCATATGAACATACAATCCAAACACACAAAACAGATAAAGTAATTCAACACATGTAGAAAAACAAATAAACACATATTGACCGACCACTTTAACCGACCGTCTGGACTAGTATGAATATGTAGCTTTGGTCGTTCATGCACTCGTGGGTGTAGTAACTGGAAACCCATCAATTGCCACACGAGGTTAACCCGTTATCCCTCACCGTAGGACCCCCCCCCCCCCTCCCCCTCGGCTAAGGTCTCCTGTTATTCTCACAACATGACTTACCCATCTCTACTTGAGACTTGGTAATCATTAGAATGTCAGGATGAACGCCGTGAGTTTCGCTGTCCATATTCATACTATACCACCACCTTTATTAACCAATCACCAAGACATTCCTCCTTGGAATTCTCTTTCATACCAGTTGGAACATCATACTTTATTTGAATTTTAATACAATTTCTCATACAAGGTAGATCAATACAACTCTAATAATCAATCCGAACCAACAATGAAATCAATATTTAAAAACATAATAGCATTTCGTCGAAGAAAACCGAACATACAACAGCACAACCCGTGAGTACTACCGAACGGAACATAACAACATAACTTATGATTGAGACCGAACGGAAAAAAACAATCACAACATGTGAACATGACCGATCAGTCATTTAACGAATAAGGCTAAAAAACATGAGCCTACTGTAGTTGAAAGGTCGAACACTTACACAATCGAACATTTTTTAACTTAGATAGAACACTAAAAACTTAAACCGAATACTAATATAAGACCGATCCTAAAGCATTACCGAACGATCATTAACAGGTAAGTCCCATAAAAGGCCGAACTCTATAGTTAAATCGAATACTAGTACGAAACCGAACGTTATGACTAAACCGAAGACTACTAAAACTTAACGTTAAAACAACACTGCGCACTACTCAAACTGAACACTAATATAACACCAAGCACTTTTAAGACCAAACACGAATACAAAACCGAACACTACTAAGACCGAACGGGAAACAAAACCCTACACTTATAGGAAACCTAGTCCTACTAAATCGAACGCTAATACAAAACCGAGTACGACTAATAACGAATGCTAATATCAAACCGAATACTACTACGAAACTGAATACCGCTAAGACCAAGTACCTAAACCTGACCGAGCAGTCAACAACGAACGCTCGACTTTCTGCATAATTCTGCACAACTTCTGCAGAATGAAATACATACTAGAATTTACCAAAACTGAATATTTTTCTCAACCCATAATTCACTCCAAGGTCTGTATAATCTACAACTCAACTATCACAACATTTAACATGTCAAACAAACAATGTCGAACATCCAAACATTCAATTTCACCCACATGCAAAACCATCCAACAACGTTTTCATACATCATCAACCAAACAATTAAATTAACTAGCTTCCATTACCTTTTAACTAGACTGAACAACTCAACACAATAGAAATTTGTTCACCACACCAAAATCTTAGGAACCTATAACTCATCAATTGATGAGGATAGACCACCAAAATACAAGAAATGTGATCGGAAATGGGAAGAGGTAGCTGATGAACACATACAACCAGAAACTTGGCTTGCATGTGTCAAAAAGTTTCGGAATCTCACAAGAGCTCAAGAAATTGAGACTTAGCAGCTCTAAACAAGACTTTGATTGGTGAAAAAGGATGTTTTTGACTCCAAGATTACTTAAGCTCGGTCTGATTGAAAATCAGATGAAGTAAGATGAGAGATTTTTAGAGAGAAGGAGGAGAAAAGAAGAGAGAAGAGGATTTGGAGAGAAATGGTTGTATCAGAAAATGGGACGAACATTTGAAACTTTCGTTTATATAGTAATATTATTTTAATATAAATCGTTCTGTCTCATTATTTCCACACACCTGTCTATTTCAAAATCTTTAAAATTCTCAGTTCTTACACTAATCACGATTCAAAAGTTGATAAATATGTTTTACCTTAAAATATGCTTATTTCAATGTGATCATTTAATATGTGTTTGATCAATGAATTACTCAATCTTTAGAATAATTGTTCGATTTGTAGAAAGGAAGCAAAGATAAAAATATTGGCCTCAATAAGAACGTCAACCATTCGATCATTAGAGGACTATAGTACAATAACAAAATCGTGATAAAGTTTTCCATTCCAAAATCAACAATAACACATTTATATTTGTATCACATACGTTTCATTCTGATTCAACAATATTAAATTTTGATTTACTACTTCTTACAGTTGGAGCACATTCCAGTGATATATAAAATATCTATGATATAGGTATGGCAAAGCAGTGAACAAATTTTGGGAACGTGTTTTGTTGAGGTTCAGTGATATGAGGGATGGGTTTAGCTTTCAGATTTCCATAAAGGGGCAATACACGATAAAGTGTGATATATAAATTATCAGAGTTGAACAGTCGAATGATTGAAGACTTAAATGTTGAGGGAGAAGTTGCGTGCGTACACAGATTACCAATTATTTTTAACGGAAATCATAGTGAATATGGAGGCGCACTAACCAACCAATCAAGAATCTATCATTTTTCACCAAAAATATTATAATGTTCACGTTTTAAATTTAAGATATTTGGCTAAGAACATCATATTAAAAATGCTCTGAACTTACTTTGTATCATTAATCATTATTTTATGAGAAAAGTTTTCAAATGGGCAATAATTATATAAAGAAAATGAGATAGATAAAATCCGTGAAAAGAAAAGAAAAAGCATTATGACGATACTTAAAAGAATCTACGTTGTGTTGGTAGATATGGAGAAGAAGAGATTGTGTTTGGTGAATGGAAATGTTGCATGGAGATTTTTGTGGTGAGAAATAGTTTGTACGGTTGCGTATAGAAATACGTATACAAGGAGATTCTGTCGGCATCGTATTTATTGGAACACCGATTCTTGTTAATTCGTGGGGCACAAGATAAGGACCCAAAATGTTTCTTGGATAATTGGGCCACTTGGCCCACAGTACTTGCTAATAGGAAACCAATCCAGGTTTTCATCAAAAACCACTGCGCAAAAACCTTTAAAACTACAAAACATAAAACCAGTGTTATGAAAATTGGATTATATATACATAAAATAAAATTCAAGATAGATATATTTATAATTTATTTTAATAATATTTATATAATTTATTTATACCAGTGCTTTAACAAATCAAACTTTTCATAGTAGCTGCACCATGTGAAGTGATTTGTTTAAATAAAAATATATGTTAGATTAAATTTATCACACATATTATCATCATATTAAAATATTTAATATATCATTTTATATTACAGTTGTAATACAAAATAATTTTTGTGATTCATTTAATAAAATTGTCTATTGGGTTTGATTTCAATGGGAATCTACAGGACTCAGAAGACAAATGTATGACTCAATAAAAATATCTTGGAGTTGGTTGATTTTTTGTGTGTTCTTATTAAACTTAATTTACCCTATGTAGGATTAGATTAATTGGGTCTTGAGTCAGTTTTGAAAAGAAATTGTTAAATTTTTTATTTCAAAATATTTCTAAAATACACATTTATTTAATAAAATAATAAATTAAAGTAAATGATAACTATGTTATTATTATTATTATTATTTAATATACAAAATTCATCATTTAATTTAAAAAAACTGAATTTAATATATTTTAGATCGAATTGAATATTTAAAAAATATATAATAAACACTCATCTTATAGTCACCTTTTTAGTAACATCATGATCAATAATTTTGACAAACTTAAACATGGTATATCTACGATAAATAGGTCATATAGTAAGAATCTGACTATAAAAAACCACTTAATAGTTAATATTTGATTTTATATTCTACAAAGAATTTTCATACCAAAATATTTAAAAAAAAACTTTTTATATTAGAAATCTTATAATAACTAGATATAAAAAAAAATTTATAATACAAGTAGATGAAAACTTTATTTTACAAATCAATTATGTAGGATTAAGTTATATTTAAAATTCACTTATTAAAATAGTATTAGAGTTATTTAAAATCTATCTTAATTAAAATTTATCTTACATATAATTAAATTAAACTTAAAATTTACAGCTTAAACCAATTATAATTTAAGAACTTGAAAAAGAAACAAGATATAATTATTCAAATTCTTATATTTCAAACATCATTGGCGTATGAAAAAGAAATTGCATAAGAAGCAATAAAAAGTTCATGTAATAGAAATATACGACTAATATTTAAGTGAGACAAAAAGAATTACCTTTTTTGAAACAAAATGGTATTAAATGAGTACAAACAATATATTTATATTTACTATTGAAAATAGACTATAATTTGAACATGTGAGGAAAATAATATAAAAAATATCTTAATTTTATTTTCTTATATTTAATCAGTCTTTTTATTTTATTGTATTTAATTGTATGTTAGTGTTTATTAAACATAAATGACATGGGTTATGAAAAATTGGAAATCCTCATAATTTTATTCTTATAAATTTGGCCTTGGAGCAGTGAGCAGCATGGTTAATGAAATCGCTTTAAAGAACAGTACATAAGCTTATTTATTTACTCATTTTACACAATAAGCAAGCACTTCAGGAGCTTATGATTACAAATAACACAAACAACTGTTATAATTAACTTTCTGCGCATCTCTTTTTATCCAAAGATACATTAATCTATTATCTTAAAATTCTGGATAAAGAGTGGTGTCAATCTATTATATGATTGAACTCAGATCTGGTTAGTGATATACTGTCCTAATAATAGACTTTAAGTCTAACTCAATCCCACAAAATCAATTTATAAAATAAAGTTTGCATTCACTTATAAACTATGAATTGATCTTATCTCTAATTCACGTGCAATTTCTAATGGTTTATAACTGAATTCAACATAATCACATTATGAGTGAATTCTTTCAAATCTTTCACAATCCAAGCATCTTCTTTATTCAACATAAACACTGAATTAAATGTTAAAATGACCAAGTCTTGGTCCTGGTTTGCTGCAGGCCACAAATCTGAGGAGGAAGTGGATGATTGAGAAGCAAACACGTAAAGTTTGAGTTGTAGAAATGGTGGAGTGTAGGAAGGTATACGTAAGTGTATCCATAGCCATGATTCATTGAAAAGACACGACGTTGATGAAAAAGGAAGAAATAAAGCTGATTCGAAATGTGTTTCAATATTTGAGGTTTGGCCCCATGGCTGCATTCAGAATTCAGTACTGCATGTCATTCTGATGTAGCATGTGTGTGCATGTGTTCACGGTGACCTCACGGTCGGCTGTGTTTGATGAAGCTTTATTAGACAAAACTTTGAAAAAATTGATACTTCCAAACTTGAGAGTACGTTACAATTAAATTTCCCAATAAATCATGTGTTTCACTCAGTTTCGTTTTCTACTGCTTTAAAACATCTGGAGTCAGATTCTCTTATTCAATTTTTCTTTTCGTATTTTAGTTGTGATAAAAAGTACAAGTACACTTATATTAATAGTTTAATGGAATAAAAGACATTTTCGTAGGATAATAATGACACTCTCACACTTACCACTACCATTATCATGTATAAGGATAACAACGAGTATCTATTTGTTATCGGACATGTAACAAAACAATTCATTGAGTGCTATTTATATAAATATCTATTTAAAAAATAACTGCGAATATTTTAAACCTAATAAGTAAATATATTTGATAAATTTTTAAAACAAAATTTAAATAAAATTACATAAAAAATATAAAATATAATATAAATTAAAATTTAATTTTAATTAAATTTATAAAATATAAATTAATTTTAATTATAATTAAATTTAACTTGATAAAATATCAATTATTTTTTTTTTATTTTTTGCTTGTAGCAAGTATTCATGGGTACAAGTAGTATAATATCTGTACTTTGTCCGTTTATAAGTAAGTATTAAAATACCCGTAACGTGTTATTCGTAGGTAATAATTATTTGTGGATACCAACTATCCATTGTGAATTTTATCCGTGGGTACTAACTATCTATTAAGGATTTTATCCAATAATATCCGTGAATACGAATATTTTTGTGATCCTAATCATGTGACAAAAGCCTAATTTGACATGTGATAATTTTTTTTAAATAAAAAAATAAATAAATGAAAATATTAATAAGACATGTACAAATACAATGTTAAGATAAATATAATGGAAAGACCAAATTGAATCATTTGAGAAAAAAAAAACATTGAAAAAAAAAACTAAAGGAACTAATTCAACTATACAAAGAAATATGATAATCAAAAGACCAATTAAACCTATTTTAAAATAATAAAATCGGTACTTATGATATTATTAGGTCACCATATACTATTTATACTAGAGTAACATATCATTTAATTATTAAAAAATTTGCCATCTCCATGGAGTCATCATTTTGATAGAGATTTTATAAATTCTCATTAAAACTTAATTTTCATATATAAGCTTGTTCAATATTTGGCGAAGATTTTATAAATTCTCATGAAAACTTAACTTTCATATATCAGCTTGTTCTTGGCGAAGATCTTATATTGTTTCTATAAATAAGGGTGCAAATCTAATCTTTTGTGAGATTGAAATATGCTTGAATTTTATTTTCTTAAAAAGGTTATAGAAAGAATTTTTTCTTTTTTTCATTTGAACCATTACAAAAAAATTATAAACTTTTTCTTAGACTATTGATGGTGTTACCACTACTGTATGCAAAGATTTTGACACTATTTATTTTTAACATTGTATTTCGGTTCTCGAACCAAAACAAGACAAAGTATAAAGGTAAGGTTTTTTCGCTTCAATTTTGAATTAAAGTATAAATTTAACATTAGATTTCAGTTATCTCTAAAATTGAAGCCTAAAATGATAAAATATTATAAAAATAAATAAATAAATAAAAGAATAGACTTTGGTTATGAAAAACAACTAAGGTTTAATGTCTCGTTAGGTCCCTATTTTCGTTCAGAATCTCAAATAGGTCATCGTCTTGTTCGACGTTTCAATTGGGTCCTTATTTTTATAAAATTGACTCAAATAAAGGCTTTCCGTCAAATTGATCAAATGTCGTGAATGAAGGTAGTACGTGACATGGTGACAGTGTAGATTTAATGTACGTGGCATTAAAAACGTGGTTCAATTTTATTTTTTTAATTTTTGAATTAAAAAATTATGTGTACAGAGTGGTAATATAATTTCAGTAAGGGCAAAGTAAGGAAATCCAATTAAATGAAGTGCTGAAAGCCTCATTCTTCTCTGCAATTTGGAACTCGAAGTGTTGAAAGCTCCATTCTTCTCTTCAATTTGGAACTCGAAATGAAATGGGGGGAAGTTAAGTTTTAGGGTTCATGGGAAATTCTGTTCGAACTACGGGAATGGATCATGCCTTAGAGAGCATCCATAATATGAAATAGGCATTTCCAGAACTGTGGGAAAGCGATGAGAAGCCTGAAAGTGTGGACTGTTCTAGAAAGGTTTCGATTGAGACATCAGTAGTAGCTTAACTTATACTTCCAAGTTCTGAGAACTTGTGGTGTCTGGTGGTTTGATATTGATTAATGTTGTTGGAGAATTTTATATATTTATTTCAAACAATAGGCAAAGGTAGTATGTTTGAAGAAAGACGAAAACTCTCAGAACCATGCTTCCAAAAATCCATAAATTACATATATGTGTGATTATTATCCACATAGAAATGCTAAGAATAGCCAATGTTGGTTCAAGTAATATTCCGTTTATCAAAAGGAAACAAGACAAAATTAGACAATAAGGATCAATCCATTAATGTATTCTTCTTTCCCGTGAAAAGCTTGAACTTTAGCTGTTCTTCCTTTTGGGATTTCTCTTGACTTTTGTTTCCTAGAGAAAACTAAAAACAAAGAAAAAATGGTTAGATGGACTTCTGAAGAGAAAATGCATACAAAAATCATGTAAACAAATTATAGATTTTTTTTGCCATTTCTGTCTATCAATAAAATTGCTACTTTTGAGAACTACCTTAGGTGTTGCTTGAAAGCTAAATGTAGTTACATTGGATCCAAAGACAAGATTTTCAGAAGATCTATGTGACGCAATATTTTTTGGCTTAGAATCAAAATTCTTCATTTCTTTATCAGTTTCTTTGTGCTTTCGCTTTGGACGGGATGTTTCTTCAATTGTTCGTGCTGAGGCTTTACCACCCAAACGGAATGAAAGGCTTGTATTTTGGATCTTCTTCCTCTAGAAATTTCTCTTGCCCATTTGTTTTCATGAGAAGTCTAAAATCAAAGAAAAATTGGTTCAATTTCTCCCACGAACCCTAAAACTCAACTTCCCCCAATTTCATTTCAAGTTCCAAATTGCAGAGAAGAATGGGGCTTTCAGCACTTCATTTAATTCGATTTCCCTACTTTGTCCTTACTAAAATTATATTACCACTATGTACATATCATTTTTTAAATTCAAAAATTAAAAAAAAAAATTAAACCACGCTTTTAATGCCACATACATTAAATCTACACTATCACCATGCCACGTACTATCCTCACTCACGGCGTTTGATCAATTTGACGAAAATCCTTTATTTGAGTCAATTTTACAAAAATAAGGACCCAATTGAGGCGCCGAACAAGACAGAGACCTATTTGACATTTTGAACAAAAATAGGAACCTAATGAGACATTAAACCAACAACTAAAGGTTATTGTGGTATTTAGAAAAAAGTATTTTCATTGAGTACCTCTCACACTGTATTAAACAACCTGAAAAATTAAACCAAAATTTAATATCAACTGAAATAAGCCATATGTGTAAAAATTAAGAATTAGTACAGACATATAAATTTTCATGTAATTTTTATGATACATATACAAAAAGAAATAAATCAAACATATCATTTCTAGATTTTAGAATAGGAGATGAAACCTAAAATCATAGTCTTAAACAATTCATTTTGAAAGAACGCTCAAACATGAGAGCTCTTTAAATGGTAAACAAATGACGAACAAACAAATAAATACAATGAACCTGAACAACGAACAATATAGATATCTTTAAATATGGTGATGAGAATCTACAAATGAAATAACCTTGAAATGAATGAACTATTGTGAATGAAGAAAGCAAACGAAAGAGATAAACCAAAAGATAAATCAAGAAGAGAATAAGGGGAAACAAAGAGTTCATAGCTGGGGAGTAAAAAAAATGTTCTAGGAGGTAAAAGTAACTTTTCTAAATATTTAACTTTAGGAAGAAGAATAAGTTTCGATTCTTTATAGAATTGAAGCCTATAATTATACAAATATTTTCAAAGGTATCACTGTATTTTGAAAGATTTTTTTTCTTCTTAAAACTGGGATCTATAAGACTATTTTGAATATTTATTTTGCACTATGTACCTTTAAAATACATCATTAATAAGATTTAAATACATCACTGAGTTGTGTTTCACATTTTGAACATTTATGCTTATGTCACAATTTGACATCAAAGAAAAATTCACTTGAGATTTTCATTTGAAATTGTCCTTTTTATTAACAAATCTATTGATTTACTTATAATAAAATGGATCTAATATTTGGCAAATGTATATACAATTTACTTAAGAAAAAGTAAAATGCACCATATTTTCGTTCAATACTAAAAAAAATTTACATTATTATAACTAATTTACTTAACTACTATAAGAAAATATCAAATTAGTTTTTAAATATCAATATCGACTAAATTGTAATATTATCAATATGAGACAAAAAGATCAATATAAAGAGTTAATTATTTTAAATGATTTAATGGTTGATAAACTTAAGTAAGTTTGAAAAATCACTAGTGCAATCAGGAAAAACGACAATAGTTATTTTTATCCATAGGCAGTGGTTCCTCAATCAAGGCATATACAGGCGAGGCAAAAAGTCTATCCCTTTTTGCCTCGGTTGTGAACCGAGGCAATATCTCGGACTCTACTACCTCGGTTGGGACCTGAACTGAGGTAGTAGAGTGGATTTTACTTTTTGTTTTCTTTTTCGCCAGTCCATAGAGGGCTTTTAGCAAACCCTAAATTCAAAATTAGAAGAGGAGAAGGATTGCACCATGAATCAAAACCGTAGAAGCCCTCGTCGCACTACCGCCGCGCCATCATCACACCTTTGTCGCTCCATTGTTGGGCCTTTGCTGCGCTAAGGACGATCCCCTACGAAGGCGAGATCCAACGCTAGCCGCCAGCCACCGCCAATGAAGGCGAGATCATGCCTGAGTCGCGCCTCCCAAAGTGTCGTGTAAAAGCCCCAAAATCGAAACCCTAAATCGCGAGACACCACTGCTACCACCTTCACGAACAGGGACCGTCATGCTGCACAGAAGAAGTCGCGCCAGCCGCCTCTCCCTACAGAAATCGCGTCTGAACCCAAAAAGAAAGAAGGGAAGAAGATAGCCTTCCCTCTATTTCCAAAGACGAACCCAAAACGGAAAAGAAGAAGAAGAAGAACGACCCATGCGCCACCGCGAGAGCAATGGAGGCAAAGGCATTAACGCGTGACGGACCTTGGACCACCAGCGAAAGAAAAGCTTTGCCATTGTAGAGAAGGTTGCGCCAGGGAAGAAGCGCTGTAGAGAAGGTTGCACCAGGAAGATGCACGAGTGCGAGGAAGAAGAACACGAACAGTAGGGTAAAATTTTTAACCTGGACAGTTATTTAAAGCGATACTACCTCGGTTCTATCATTACCCGAGGCAGTAGACTACTATATGCCTCGGTTAACAAGGTAACTGATGCCTATATTCCTAAAAAAAAATTCTGAAATGCCTATACGCCTTGGTTCTACCAAGACCCAAGGTAGAAAAGCCTTTTCACACCGGTTCTGAATGAACCGAAGTCGTAGGGTTCGAACAAAAATAAATGGAACGTTTAATAATCAGACCTATTAGTTCAGTATAGGACATACTACCTCGGTGTATATTTTAACCGAGATAATATGGCATATATGCCTCGCTTCCCCTTGAATCAAGATAGATAAGTTCGGCAAAACTACAGAAATGCAACCGCGTTCATATAGGCTTCGATTTCTCTTAAATTGATGCCTATTGTGCGAGTTTAAATGTTGTTTTTGCCCTAGTGAATGTTAATTATTCTTAACCTATAATTAAAAAATATTTGTGTTAATCAATGCTAATAAAGTCCATTTAATGTTGTGAGCAAATAAGATTGGCTTAGCCATAAATCATTACTAATATGTTAATGTCATATTAGTGATAACATTATTAAAATAAATAAAATTAGTATCACATTAATCTTATTTACTTTTATTATTTATATTTATTTAAGTTAATGTTATATTAATTTATATTTTATGAAATTGTTCCTCTTATGTGATATTGTAAATTATTTTTTATCTAAAAACTCATATTTTTTAAAATGAAAAGTCTATTTGAAAATTTCTTCTCACTTTTATACATAAATTGTTTCAGACTCATCTTCTTTAGTTAAATTTAGGGTTAAATATGTTTTTAGTCCCTCAAGTATCAAGCGTTTTTTGTTTTCGTCCCTCTTCTAAACTTTGCTTCACTTTGATATTTTTCCTTAAGGAAACTATAATTTTTAGTCCTCCATGACTAACGGTGTTAATTGTTTTCTTAGGTGACTAACATTGTGCCACATTATTTTTCCTTTTTCTGAAACGTGTCAATCCTTCCCTGCATCTTCACGCCGAGCTTCTCTCCCTCCTTCTCCCTCTGTCTCCGGCTAGCAAATTGTCTCCCTCTACACCGATCAGAATGGCACCAACATCTCCCGCTCCGTCTCCATCGTCGACGTAGGTGAATTTGACTCTTCTTTCTCACCATAGCAAGCCCATCTAGTTTATTGCCCCGATGTAGTTGATGTATTTAGGGTTCGTGATGGAACCTGAAATCTCTTTCAATCTCATACGAAGTCGTTTATGGTGGAAGAGGGTCGTTCAACTTTAGCATCTAGAGAAAAGAGAAGCCATGAGCTGAATGATGATGCTGGTCGTAAACAAGATGGAAGAAGAGGCGGCAAGATTTCAACTGTCTTTTCTAGCGAGTCAGAGTCACCATAGATCTTAGATGAGGTGTTGCTTTGTTAAATTGGAAGAAGTGGATGTTCTTTTGAACCATCACAGGGTGTTGATTTAGGAGGGTCCAATGGAAAGGGAGCACACTCACGTTCAAAGAAAGGGTCTACCAAAGTAGGTACATTTGTAGATTTATGGACCCTTCTAACTCAATGTGCACAAGCAATAACAACCTTTGACCAAAGGAATGCAAATGACTTACTCGGCTAAGTATAACAAGAATTTATCTTCCTCGGCCAAGATTTCGACCTGCGGAAAGGGTTGAGGAGACAGTGTGGGGTTTGGCAAACTACTACAAGAAGTTCAATGTTCCTTTTGAGTACAATTACCTTGCATAGAAATGGGAGACTATAAACCTTGCAGATCTCAAGATAGATAGGAATGAAGTCACTGTTGTTAGTTGTTTCTACCGGTTGAAGAACCTGCTTGATGAAACTCTAGCAGTGAATAGTCCAAGAGATGGTGTGTTAAAGTTGATTAGGAAATGTATATTGCAATGAACTTGCAATTTTTTCTTGAATCCTTCGAACTTCTAGTGTACCAGACATAGTGACAAAAATAATTGTGGTAAAAAGATGCTCAGCTTCTACAGTCTTTTTAATTTCTTTTGTTAATGTAGTTTGACCACAACCCCTCATTCCATACAATCCAATCATGGCAACCCCATCATCTTTCAGTGCTTCCATTAGTTGCTCAGAAGCATGTTTTCTACTCTCAAAATTCATACATTCTTATGTGAGAATATGAAAAGTTTTTGAAGGAAGAGTAGCAATGTGGTCTAGTGGTGCATACTTTTCTCCCTCTTCGATGAACTTTTTAAGGTCCCTAATTTTCTTTGTTAACTTCTTTTTCACTCTGAAAGAGCTAGAATTCTAACCTTGTGTCAGGACCTACGGGCCAGGGAACAGTCTCAGGTAGACAGTTTCTATGGGGCGTAGGCCTCCCCAAAGGTAACGGAGGCGTGCAAAGGTTTCCTCGGGCCAGACGGAGATTGGCCCTCGAGTGCAAACGTAGAAGGGAGCTTGACTGGTGGCGGAGGCAAGGGTGTCGGTGGGAGAGAGGAGGGAGAAGAGAGTTGGGGTGAGGTTGTGGGAATGGCGATGGAAAAGTTTTTAAAAACCCTTTTCTGAGTTTCATACAAAAATAGAAATGTGTCACACAATGGGCAAGTAAGCTGACATCAGAAGTGGCACACTCTTAAGCACATCAGATTAAATTTAACGTCGTTACTTTTCGAAAACTAAAAATTATAGTTTCTTAAGGTATAAGATTAAAGTGAAGAAAAGTTTGGAAAGAGAGACAAAAACTAAAAAATATTTAATTCTTAAGAAACTAAAAACATATTTAACCCTTAAATTTATGTTATAGATTAGTACTTATCTTATTTATTATACTAATCTTTATCTACAATCATCTTCTTCATCTATACTTATTTTTCACATCTACACATCTCTTTATTTTTTTCATTACAATCATATCTTTCATCCAAATTTATTCTCACTCATCTCTTTTATCACTTATAATTTACTTATTATATTTTATTTTATTAAAGATGAAGGAGTTATTCAAGATTTTAAAACTATATGAGATTTAAAAAATATATTATCATTAGCGTCTATCATATTAATATAAATTAAATTATAATAAAAATAGATTTTATTTAGCATCGATTTATATTTTTAAATAACAATAAATTATTGACAGCAAACTAACGCTAAGCCAGTATCATTTAAAATTAATTTAAAAGTTAACGATGAATCAACATCAACACAGTATTTAGAATTAACTTTCAAAAATTTTACTAATGCATTAGTATATGTGATTTAGGTAGAGTAGGCTATACATGCGACAAAAGTCCAATACAATACTATTAATTAACTAACGTCAATTTTTACATGACACTGAGTGTTTAATTTTCTTATAATGAAATAAAATAATAGAAAAATATAAAAATTATCATAATTTTATCCTAAAAATCAAAGGATAATAAATAATAATAATAAATTAAAATTATTGATTTGGTTCATGTTGTTCGGATTGGTAGTTGTAACATCCCAAAATATAGTAATTACCATAATCAGAATTAATTACATTAAGCAAATAAACAGTGCAGTCTTACAATTTAAAACCGAACGAGCGTTAAATGTCGAACGGCCAAAACATACAGAAAATAACGAACGTTAAAACAGACAAGAATTCAAGGACGAACGGCTTTACAAAACTATAACCGAACGTCCACAAAATAAACTTAGCGAAACTAAAACACATGAGCGAGCACTCTAAGGCTCGGCTTTAACTTCAACATCCACCAGAGTTGCGTCCTCCAAATTTTCTTCTTCTAGCATTTCTTCCAGGGACACATCACCATCTGCTCACATCCACGCGGATGATCATTGCAAGGACAGGACGAACGTACATAACAAGATGACAACACAAAGAAGAACGAAAGGGTAAGCTTAAGTAATTTAAATTCGTACTTCAACATTTCTATTCAAACAAAACCCATAACTTCAATACACATAACATCATCCAAAACATAAATATATGAATACTAGACCGACCGTCCGGACTGTATGAATCTGTGTAGTTACAAGCGTCCTTGCACCCAAGTGGTGTAGTAACTGGGATACACCAAACAGCTGCCACTCGAGGTCAGTCCGTTCTTACGTCGCCCATGTTAACTTATGGACTAAGGACCTCCTCCCGTTCCCACACATGACATACTTCCTCTACATGAAGATAGTATTCACGGAACATCAGGATGGACTGCGAGGCTTAACTTATCCACAGTCATACTTTACCAAAAATTTAATATTCAATAAACATCAGAATCGTCCCTCCATGGAACGCTCGTTCAAATACCAAAATCATAATTTCACTTCTTATAGTGTTCGCACACCTTAATACTTCCTTTTATTCACATTTTCATTCTATGTTCCACTTTCTTAAAAGAGACGAACGTTCAGCCCCCCTTCATAATGAGGACAACCGTGGAGAACAAAACCGAAGAATTTACTCCGTTCCAAAACAGAATAGAACCAATTACCAAATAGATGGACGACCTGTATTAATCAAGGTTACTCGACACTGTCGGTCGACACAGATGGATGATCTGTGGTCACAAGGGTGATCGACACGGTAGGTCGACACAGATGGATGATCTGTAGTCACAAGGGTGTTCGACACAGTAGGTCGACACAGATAGATGATCTATAGTCACAAGGGTGATCGACACAGTAGGTCGACACAGATGGATGATCTGTAGTCACAAGGGTGATCGACACAGTAGGTCGACACAGATGGATGATCTGTAGTCACAAGGGTGATCGACACAGTAGGTCGACACAGATGGATGATCTGTAGTCACAAGGGTGATCGACACAGTAGGTCGACACAGATGGATGATCTGTAGTCACAAGGGTGTTCGACACAGTAGGTCGACACAGTTCAACCTCGACCAGAAATCTTCCCGAATGAAAGTATTTCAATTCAAAGAATTTTACTAGAACACCAAACGGTCAAGAACCGTTTAATGTCGGACGTACGTTATCATAGAGAAGTTCATATTCAAGTTTCACTTACATTCACTCATTTCTCAGCATACATATATATATTTCATATTTTCAAATACTCATATCAACTCATACTTATGATCATATACCAACAACCAAATAACACAGTTCATACTTCATGCGACACACATAATGTTCATACAGTACACGACAAACATACGAATTAAATTTAATAAGCTTCCCTTACCTGGTTAGCAGTGTACTCCCAAAAGCAAGATTTTTGGTTCGACCTCTAACAGCGTTCTACACCCGGGTTCACTCAACAACTTCCACTTAGTCTAAAATACCAAAAATCAGAATAACTCAGACCTAGAATCCATGCATGCAACCAAAACTAGGGTTCGCATGAAACCAGAAAAATATAAACGGTTGACTACGAGAACTTACCAGTTCCGATCCACAATCTGTTCGGTCCAAAAGAAAGATCACAGCTGGACGAACGTTCCTACGGCTCTGAAACGTGATCGGAGAGGGAACCGGTGAGTTACAGAAGAGAGAAGTTTAGATGTTTTAGAGAGAAGTTGGAGAAGATGAAGAGTTGAGGTTCTGAGGAAGGAGATGAGAGGTTCAGGTGAGAGGAAGAGTTTTTTCGAAACTCAAGTTTTGTTCAGTCCACGTTCGAGCGGACGAACGTCTCTCCATCCGACACCTGCACACTCACTCTGATTTCAGAACCTTCCAAAGTGACAAGTGGCGCTCGTGCATGCAGCGGTTGGTGCGTTTTTAATGCACTGAACGTGTGACGAGACGCTTTTATGGAAGCTGACAGGTGACTCAGCAGTGTAATAATTACCGATTTGACATGTTAATTATGTTTAAAATTTCGAGATCTCACAGTAGTACTCGAACCATTCTTTATTGAATTTAATTGATTTGATTAAAGCAACTAAGCTAAGATACCGATTATTTTAATTGTTGTTTTGGTTTGGGTTCTCTCAATAATACGGTGAATTCAAATGAATAGTCCTATTAAATTGTAAAACTATAAACAAATATATAAAACTATTACGGAAAACTTTATGATTTCCGATGAAGAAATCATAGCTTCTTTTATATAAAATCCATGGGTTGTGATTATCGAAGATAAAAGAGTTAAATATGTTTTTGTCCCTTAACTTTCAGCGAAAATTAGAATTAATTTCTCTTCAAAACTTTGGACTAATTTAGTCCCCAAACTTTAGAAATGTGTGAATTTAGTCCTTTTAACCAAATTTTGTTAACTTTATTTGATGTTTCAAACGCATTTCTGAGTGACATTGGAGAAAAAATGTGTCAAATGGTGTAAACAACTCAAATGCTATCATGAAACGCACTTGAAACATCAAATAAACCTAACAAAATTTAGTTAAAAAAGACTAAATTCACACATTTCGGAAGTTTGGGACTAAATTAGGCCAAAGTTTTGAAGAGAGACTAATTTCAATTTTCGCTAAAAGTTAAAGGACCAAAAACATATTTAACCCAAGATAAAAATAAAAGTATATAGATAAATATTCGTTTTGTTCCATCTTTATTCGTTTTTTTACTTTTAAATTATTACAATACTTATTTTTTAAACTTATGTAATTATAATTTTTCGAAGATAAAATTTATGTCGTTTTGAAATTTAATTATTCATATCATGTTTTTTTATTATAATTTTTATTTACTGTAAAAGTATATTTGATAAATATTTAAATAATTATGGACATGAATATAAAACATAAATTTTATATTAGTTGAAGATAGAGCGTGCATGAATGTTTACATTAATAATCAAAATGAATATAATCATGTTCGTTTTGAATTGCCTCGTTTTCATTCCTACGTGTTATAATGGATAGCCTAAAACATTTCCAATAACAAAGGTAATTTAAAATTTTAAAAAATTAAATAAAAAATGCTAACTTAACTAGTGGAAATATTTTAAAAAATTAAAAAAAAAAAAACTGTGTATCGAATAGGAGAGGTGTAATTGTTATTTGACTCATAGGAGGAATAAAGGCGGATAAAGAAAAATTAAGAAAACTAAAGAGATGGGCCAATTAGAAGGTGGGCTGAAGGAATTCATGGAGAGGCCCAATAGAAGGGTGTGCAAACCAAAATACTCTTTCTACAAGGTAACTACTTACTGTTTCACCTGCACCTCCATTCATTTCATCTTGTACCTTCAATTTTCTTTTTAAATTGCAAATCTGTCCTTGCGATTTAAAAACCTCTGCACTCCATTTTTTTTTTACTTCATCGAATGTTAATATTTGATAAAAGATTTTTTCTTCGTCAAATTTCAAAAATTTGATAAAAGATTTTTTATTTTCTATATCGAATTTCAAGATGAATGATTTTTTATTTTTTCATTAAATTTTAAAATTTGATAAAGAAAAATGTAAAGTTATTTTCGAAAATAAAAAATGCACGATAAAATCATTGGAAGTAAAATGTGAAACAACCTTACTACTTTAAATATATTAATCAACTAGCAAGTAGACTTAGCCTACACGAGTTGATTTGGTTCGTATGATTATTCTTAGTCAAGTAAAAGTAAAAATAAAAAGAAACCATTAAATATAATAGACTCTCCAATAGGTTTCTTCACATGGTTTTCTTGTATTATACAAAATATATATTTAAAAATATTAATAAAATAATAATCTCCACAATTTTACATAATTTAACTCAATTAAAAATAATTTTTATACTCAGATAGTAATTTTAGTTCACGCCATATTTGTTCTAAATAATAAGTAACCTGATACCATGCTTGTTACAATAAAATATTGTAAATACAAAATTGTGTCATTATAAGAATTGTTAAATCATCTAAGTGATTGGTAACATCTAATCTTCCTCATTTTCTTAGTACTTGAATAGGGATTGTTCTTTAAACTAATTCTAACCAATTTCATAGTTATAATTTAAATTATATGAACTAAATATTAAATTAATATAATTTAACATACAAATATATGAGATGTTACATCAAATCCATGTAAAAAGAAACACTGGCCTCTAAATATATATTTATTTTAAATTATATTTAAATTTTAAATGTCAATTATTCTAATTATATAACTAATTGAGATCTCATGAACCAGTGATTATAGATTTATGACTTGATTGTGACTTTTTTTATTATGTCAAAAATTTTCTTCTCCTTGATTATTCCTTGATTATTCCTTGATCAACTTAAATGAAAATTGAGATAACACGTGAAGATTCTTGAGGATTTGAAATTCAAGAAATCTCATATTCATCGGAAAAGAAATTACTATTTTGATAAACTTGCTAATTTTGGTATTGATAAAGTGGTTTAGTTCTATTCATTGTGTTATTAGTTTAGATATTTTCCATTGTAAATAACTCACACTAGTACAAAAATGAGCTGAATAACCAACGTTAAAAATGAGCTGTGACATTTTTGTAAATAAATATAATTATTAAACGTCGTTTAGAATTGTAATTCGACGTAAAAGGATATAAAACGTCGAATGACTTTTAAATTCGACGTCAAAAGATTAGTGAATTCAATAAAAATTTGAGCGAGAGATTAAAAATTCATTCACTTTATCTTAGCGCGCAATACCCTCTTCTCTTCTCAAACTTTTCTCGAACGAAGTTTGACGAGTATCACATGTAATATTTCTTTCATTTGATACAAATGCATGTTAATTAATTACTTTATGTATGATTTTTGTTTGTTTTAACTTATTATTTTCGTGCTCTTGTCCTTCATAGGCGCATTCTGCTTTCTCTCTCACTGTGAAGAAACTTTATTCCGACGAACCCACCTTTTGAAGGTTAGTTTTTATTTTCATTTTGAAGAACTTATTTGTTGAACTTGTTTGTTATTTTTTTGTTGAACTTGTTTGTTGTTGTTGTTTAGTTGAACTTGTTTATTGTTGTTGTTTGATTGAACTTGTTTGTTGTTTGTTGTTGATACTACACTACACGTTCATAGTTCATGCTTTATAAAATACCAAAAATTAAAGTTTGTTGTTTTTTTGCTTTTCAGGTCTTGTAGAGTTGTAAAAAAGGATCACAATTAATTAAAAAAAACAAAAAAAATGATTAACGTCGAATATTGACAAAATTCGACGTTAAGTTAACGTCATATAATAACAAAATTTGACGTTAATTTAACGTCAAATTTTTTAAATTCGACGTAAATTTAACGTCTCCTGATATGACGTCGTTTGCGAATTCGCGGTTAAAAGCCCAAAATATTCGACGTTGTACGCGATTTTTGTACTAGTGTCATGTTACATAATCCTTTATATAAAGTTTGTTACATAATCCTTTATATAAAAGTTGGGAAAGATACATAAAATAGGTCATGAGTGGTTAAGAGGTGCAAATTCTACATTTTTTTTGCTGTAGAATTATGCAGTATAGTTGAGCGAGTGTATCCGCTGAGCGAGCAGAATACTTCTAGCTGAGCGAGTGTAGTCGTTGAGCGAGCAGAACTCACTCTTTATGTTTTCACACAAAGAGCTTGGGCATTGAGCGACTAGTCCAGAACATGTTTTGATTATTTTTTCTTTGTTTTCTGATAACTTTGAGTTATGCTTTGACTTGGAGGATGGTGTAGAAGTATCTATTGTATTATATCATTAGTGCATAAATAATGTTTATCATCACGCGTTTAACGTCTAATGTAAGAAAATCCAACATAAAAAATGATAGGTGACAATTTTGTAAAGAAAATGCCATTCTAGACGTTGGTTAAAAGGGTTCTGGACGTTGTAAAGAAAATCAAATATGGTATAGATGTCAGCTCCCTCAACGTGAGATGTTAAATGGTCTGCACCTAGAACTGAAAAATCATTGTTTTATGGAGTTTGGATGTCGGATATAGGTCCCCCAACGTCTAAACGGATGTAAAAAAGGTGCGAAATTACCTCATTTTGGATGCTAATATTAATTTTTTTTTACCTCTTAGACGTCGGCTGGGAAAGGGGTTCGAAGTCTTAGAGCAATTTGATGTCGATTGGGAGGGGGGCTGACGTCAAATACCCTACATTTTCACCCACTCCAGAGTGCGAGCATCGGTTATGCGTTTTCTCTCTCGTTGCATTCATCTTCTTCCTCTGTTTTCTCTCGTTCGCCATTAACGTTTAGGTATGTTTTCTTCCACTTTCCACTGTTTAAAATCATTTTTCACCGATTATATTATGTTTGGAACCATTATCTTTCATTTGTACCTATTAAAATTCATTTTCATTGGCTTTTGGTGCAGTTCTTGTGCGTGAGTTCTTGGACCTTGGCAACGGCGCTTTCCTTCTTCATTACTTGTGCCATGCATTGCTTGTGCCTATTCTCTTTTGGTGATTTCATGTTTCAACCCTTCAAGAAGATTAGTATTTTGGATTGCTTTTAAGATTATTTAGTATTATAACGACTTGAAACGCATAGTATGTATAATTTTGTGATGTGCTGAGAACATTTTCTATATTTCAGTGTGATTTTATTGTAAAAGTAAATTTATTTTTGAAAAGAAAAACCAAATGGGACGTCGGTTAATGTGAAAACCAACGTCTAATGACGTTTGTTAATGACATTCGACGTCAAATTGACGTTTCCTAATGAGACTTCTCCTAATAAGACGTCGGTGCTATGTAGGACGTTGAATGTCCAAAATAATAGACTTCAAAGGTCTTTTTTGCAGTGGTGTATGATGACTTATTCTTGAGGTTATGTATGTATTTGATGTATGATCAGGGATGTTATATGTTGGGATTCAATGTGAAAGTATATGGATATATGTATGACTTCAAATGGTTTCATTGTTGGTAAAGTTAGTTTCAAGGAGGGACTCTTCAGTATGGTTTCAAGTTTCTTTAGAATGAATGTAGGAAGCTCGGTCTTAGGGGTTATCCTAACACTCTAATGGTCTTTCATTTTCAAGTAAAGAAGATTGACACATGTGGTGAGAGTAACAAGAGGTCTTAGTCTAGGTGCTTCCAGTATGACCTACGACGCGGTAACAGACTAACCTTGTGTGGGTGGTAGGGTGAAACCCATTGGCAATGACTTTGCAAAGCAATAGAGACCACCATAAGTGCACAACCCGCCATAACTCAACATTCATTCTAAGTCTGGACAGTCGATTTAGGTCTTTACATATTAAGATGTTTGGATTGATGTATGTTATATATATATATATATATACATATATATATATACATATATACATATATATACACATATATACATATATATACACATATATACATATATATACACATATATACATATATATACACATATATACATATATATACACATATATACATATATATACACATATATACATATATATACACATATATACATATATATATATACACATATATACATATATATATATACATATATACATATATATATATATATATATATACATATATACATATATACATATATATATACATATATACATATATACATATATATATATATACATATATACATATATATACATATATATACATATATATATATACATATATATGATTCATGTATGATATGTTATAAATGGTGTATGACTTGTTTTGTAATCTAGCTTAACCTTTAGCTTTTGTTTGTGTTTGTATGGCCTATATTTTTTTCTTTGCTATGATCATTTGAGGAGTGTGAGCAGAGAGAGATGGAGTTTCCCTGAAGCAAACACTAGATGGAAGAGCAAGTGATGTGTAGGGGTTTTAGTTAGCTGCCTTGTAAATAGTTTTGTTTAGTTACTTTGTATATAAAATTTACTTTATAGTTATTTTGAGATGACAGTAAATAATTTTATATTCCCTTTTTTATTGACTATTCTTGTTAATATTGAGATTGTGATGACTTTTTTATATAGTTTAATACTATATTTTTGGTTGTTACATTTAATCTTTAAAAAAAAGTATCTTAATAATTCTCTATTTAAAATTATTATATATATATATATATAATTCTAATTAACGCGTTTTTTATTTATTTATATTACATAACTCGTGATAATAACGTAAAAGATGTTTTTATATCTAAGCAGGTGATGAGTAAGGTTAATGATATTGTAGATTAATTAAGCCAGAGTTCAATCATAACTTTTAGATTATGATGCCATATCTAGTATAATAACTTAAATTATATAAGAAAATAAATAACTATTTTAGTAATAACCGTCTTACCATTTATATACTCATTTCTTCTATTTGTAATAATTAAAATTTTAAAATGAAAAATCATAAATACATTAAGAATAAGCAAAAGGATTTAAGAGATATTTTTTGAGTCACTGTAAATATATTTAATTGTTTTATCTTAATAATTCTCTATTTAAAATTATATATATAATTTTACATTAAGTTCATTATTATATACAATTGTTAACTCGTTTTTCATTTATTACATAAGTAACTATAATAACATAAAAGAAATAAGGATATGTTGTACCTTTATTTTATAAGATGAAGGGTAATTGTTAATGCTGTCAAAATGGGTTAGAATCTGTAGAATAATTCGTCCCACCACATGTTCGGGTCAGGTTGGTTAGAAAAAAATATCATTTTTTGATACGGGTAAATTTTCAACATAGTCCACTTAGAATCTGGCTCACCTGAATTGAACCCGTGGTGAGTTGGGTTGACTCACCAATCTACCTAATTTAATTTAATTATTTATTATTTGTGTTTCAATATTATCAATTAACACTTTTTTTTATTGTGTTGCTGGTGAGGATAAAGAAAAAGATGTTTCAACAGAAAAAAATATTATGGATTCATCCATTTAAGACTATATAATATTATAAATGGATAAGTAATACAAAAATGCCCAATTTTAGAAATTATTTATTCGTTTTTTGTGTTTTCTTTTGGATTACATTTGGATTGTATGGTATTTTTTTTATTTTGAATTATCTTTGGAGTTTAACACCATTTTAGAGTGAAATTTATTTATATTTGAAATATAAAAAAATGTAATATTTTTTAGATTTAGAAAAAAATTGTAATTGAGTGAATGAATGAGTCAATCCGTTTAACCCACCAACCCATAGTCAGCCGGATCGAATTCAAATTTTTTTGACTCGTTAATAAGTAAGCCAGATTAAGTTAATTCACTAGATAATCATCCCGTAGTGGACCGAGCCGAATTACCAGTTTTGAGAGCACTAGTAATTGTTGCAATTGACATCATCTATAATTTTTTAGGTAAATATAGTCATAATAAAATTATTACTCTAAGTCCAACAATAACTTAAATTATAAAAGAAATAAAATATTAATTTAATAATAGGGACTCTAAAATTATATCACTAGTACAAAAATTACGTACAACGTCGAATATTTTGAGCTTTTAACAGCGAAATTGTGAATGACGTCATATCAGGAGACGTTAAATTGACGTCATATCAGGAGACGTTAAATTGACGTCGAATTTAAAACATTCGATGTTAAATTAATGTCGAATTTTCTCAATATACGACGTTAACGTTAATGTCGAATTTTTGTCAATATTCGACTTTAATCAATTTTTTTTAATTAATTGTGATCCTTTTTTACAACTCTACAAAACTTGAAAAGCAGAAAAACAACAAATTTCAGTTTTTGGTATTTTATAAAGCATGAACTATGAACGTCACTAGTAAAAAAAAGGATTTTAACTCGCGCATTTGACACCGGTTTAGTTGGAACCGAAGCAAAAAATGGCGCGGTGGCATTTTTTTAATTTTTTGCAAAGGTATATGCCCCGGTTCAAAAAGAACCGATGCCTAAAACTGGCGCGATGACATTTTTGTAATTTTCGGAAAAGGTATTTGCCTCGGTTCAAAAAGAACGGATGCCTAAAACTGGCGTAGTGGCCTTTTTGTAATTATTGCAAAAGTCTACGACCTCGGTTGTTTAGAGAACCGAGACATAAAGTAATTGAAACTTTTTTTAATTTTTTTTAGAAGGTTTAGGCATCGGTTCTTTATATAACCGAGGTCATAGACCCTTATTGTCTCGGTTAAAAAAATAACCGCAGTAATAACATCTGTTTAGGGTTAAATTTTGCGAACAGATTCATTTTCAAACAGCTTTTCTATTTGTGGTGTGTGTCGCTGCTCTCTTTCTTCCATTTTCGCAGCCATCCTCTTCAACTTTTCTTGCTGTTTTTCTTTCATTTTATGTTGATTAAGTGCTTAGATATGATTTTCTTTCTTTTTGACCGATTGATTTTGTGCGCAAGTGTTCTTCAGCTCTTCGACTAGAAGCTTTAGGATGTTCATTTCCTTTTGTTTCAGCCCCAAACTCACCTTCAAGGTTAGTTTCGCTTTAGGTTTTTCAAGTTTTCATTTGGTTGATTGTTCTTCATACACCATACATATCAAAACATAGGTATATGTAAAACTGAGAGTATGCTCAAACGAACTCTAAATGAAATAAAAATTTGTATGAAGAACCAAAAAATCATGAAATCCCTGCACAAAATTCTCTAGCTCAAAATTCAAAATGTAACTATTTTAAATATTTTTTTAAAGTTTGAAAAAAAACAAAAAAAAATCTCGATAAATAGAAAACAATGTTTTCTACGTTTGTTTATGTTTCTAGGATTTTTTCATGGTTTATGTGATACAGAAACACTAATTTTTCTTAAAAAAATATACTTTAGACCGCGGTTCTAGTAAAAACTGAGGCAAAAAAAGGTCTATTACCTCGGTTCTGGATCCAACCGAGGCAATAGACCCTTTAATTAATTAATTTTAAGGGTCTACGACCTCGGTTCAAATTAGAACCGAGGCAATAGACCCAATTTTTTATTTTTTAAATCGCGTTACTGATTCGGGTTTTTTGAACCGAGGCAAAAAGTCTTTACTTTTTACATCACTTGAATATACCTCGGTTGTAGAATCGCTGTTATAAACCCAAAACAACCGAGACAATATCCCTTAGTTGCATTAGTGCGTGTAGTGTAGTATCAACAACAAACAATAATAACCAACAACAAACAAGTTCAATCAAACAACAACAAACAAGTTCAACCAAACAACAACAACAAACAAGTTCAACACATAAGTTCTTCAAAACGAAAACGAAAACAAACCTTCAAAAGGTGGGTTCATCGGAATAAAGTTTCGTCAACAGTGAGAGAGAAAGCTGAATGCGCCTATGAAGGACAAGAACACGAAAATAATCGGTTAAAATAAATAAAAATCATACATAAAGTAGTTAATTAACATGCATTTGTATCAAATGAAAGAAAGATTACATGTGATGTTCGTTCGAGAAAAGTTTGAGAAGAGAAGAGAGTATCACACGCTAAGATAAAGTGAATAAATTTTCAATCTCCCGTTCAAATTTTGATTGAATTCACTAACTTTTTGATGTCGAATTTAAAGGGCATTCGACGTTTTATATTCTTTTACGTCGAATTACAATTCTAAACTACGTTTAATAATTGCATTTATTTACAAAAATGTCAATGCTCATTTTTAACGTTGGCTATTCAGTGATTGGATGTTGAACGCGTGATGTTATAGACTGTTTTTGTACTAGTGTATATCCATCAACTTTATTTATAATGATTAAAGTTTTAAAATAACAAAATAAAAATACATTAAAAACAAATGAAAAATTATTTAAAAATACATTAACACAACAATATTTTCATCACATAATTTACATCTAACAATTTAGAAAAACAATTAAAAAAGGTTTTATGACATTTTAATAAATAAATGAAAGCGATTTATTTTGAAAATCTTATTGTTTGATGAAAAACAAATTCAGGTTTAAGGAAAGTGCTCAATTGTACAGTGCAATCCTTTTACATTTTTTTTTCCTTTTATTTGTCTGTTTTTATCTTTTATTTTGAATACTAATACTAATTACATAAAAATTTGCTTGTTTTTTATTTTTGTACAATTTATTTTTTTACTAGTACAATAAGTGATCCTATAAATTTATTAACTCCTCAAATCAAATTCAAGAATTTTTTATCTTATTATTAATCAATAATTTCGTATATATATACAAAAAGAACTTCACAAATTACAAAAATTAATTTTTTAAGAATTAATCAAATTGAAGTTATAACATTATCATTAGCTAGAATTGAATGATCAACAAGGTCTTGAGGTCCAACCTTTATCGTAAGTTTGACTTCTCTATTCATTGTCTTTTCTTCAATTTTATCAAAATCCTTATTTAACATTACTACAAGAAAAGATGTGACTTATCTCCATATATTTACATATAGATCTGAATTCCTAGGTACGTAAGTATTACATACACATTTTACTTTCGAATGTATAAAATTGAGTTAATTTTTTCGTAACTATAAGAAAAAAAAATATTTCCTACTGATTCTTGTATATAAATTTTGTATGTAAATTTGGCACGTTAAAACGGAAATATTTGTGAAGGACAGTATCAGTAGGTAAATGGTACAAGATCTTTATTATTTTACATACGGATTTAAAAATTATTAATTATTAAAAATATAACTCACTTAAAAAGAAAAAGAATCCTTTCTTCATTCTTATTCTTCTTGTAACATCCCAAAAATACAGTAATAAAATCATATAATAGAATTAATTACAGTTAATAATAAACCAATTCAGTCTTATACTAAACAAGCGTACGATCTTGGCCGAACGGTCTTACATAGAGTTTCCAAAAGTAAACTGTACAAGATTAAGGGGAAACATGACCGAACGGCTTACAAAAGTCAAAGTACCGATTGGTCAGATAACAAGAAAGGAAAGGAAGTGACCGAACGATCACCTCATGCTAAACTACTAACTACTTAACCGAATGCCCTACTGTTCGGCCTTCACTCCAACTTCTACGAGGGTCGCATCTTCTAAATTTTCTTCTTCCAGCGCATCCTCCAACAGCGCGTCCGCTTCTGCTCACATCCACACGGATGATCATTGCAACGACAAGACGGACGTACAAGGACGAGACAATACAATAAAACACAGGGTAAGCTTATGTAATTTAATTCAAGTAATAATGTACGTGTATCAAATTTAAACACATCAAGTACATTTCAACATATGATACAAACAAGGCCTACTGCTAGACTGACTGTCCGGACTGTATGAATTCTGTGTAGCTACGACGCTCGTGCACCCGGGTGATGTAGTAACTGGGATTTTCTCATCAGCTGCCACCCGAGGTTAGTCCGTTCCGTCCAAAGTACCCCTAAGGACTAGGACCTCCTGCCGTTCCCACGCATGACCTACCCTCCTCTACGTGAGGACGAGTACTCACGGAACATCAGGATGAACCGCCAGCTAAGCATTTCCACATTCATACTTTACCAATTCCAATATTCATCCAAGAGTCGTTCCTCCCCGGAACGCTCGTTCAAATCCACAATCTTACATTCATCTCATAAATTCTTCATCCTTTATAACCTTTCACTTAGGTGTCATTTTCATCATCCTTTCTAAACACATAAAATACCGAACGTTCCGCCCTCTTCATAACGAGGACGAACGACAGAAACGAGACCGATAAAATCTCCCGTTCCAGAATAGAATAAGACCAAGAGAGTTACTTTTAGAATTAAGAATAATCCTGGGTAAAAATATATATAATATGTAACGAACGTTATTTACATCGTGAATCAGTTAAATGAACTGACCCTCGGGAGTTCAAACCCATACTCCAACAATAATTCAAGTACAGAGGCTCTAGGCCGGATCCAATGAACGTATACACATCAGAACGTTAAATAACCATAGTTTAGAATCAATCATATACAGAAACCGAATGCCAGTTAGTGACCGAACACGGTAAGGATATACTACTGAAATTTGGACGAACGCTATTTCATCAAGGTTGTTTATACAAGAAATGGGTACGAGCGCTTGGTATAAGATCGAGCACTACTCAGTATGAGCGCTAGGAGTAAGACCAAGCACTAATAAATTTCTAATAAAAGGTTTGGTAAATATATCAAGTCACTATTGAAGTGGTGTTTACGAACAACAATAATATACAATTATATATATATATATATATATATATATATATATATATATATATATATATATATATATATATATATATATATATATTGGGTTTATCACAATAGACTCAGGCACAACTATGCTTGGCCGAACGCTCAAACATAGTATCACCACACAAAGGCGCTCGTCCTACACTAGGCTTCTCTCCAAATGAAAGAATCCCGTTTCCACTAGGTTTACTAGGAAAACCGAACGGTCAATGACCGTTCAGTAACGAACGTACTTTATCATAGTGAAATCTCATATACAGAATCCATTTACATTCAAACTCATTTTTCTTAACTTATAACTTCATAACTTCTTAACTTTATAAAATTCACATCATAATCAACTTTCATACTTCATACAATCCATATCATATAAGTTTCATATATTTCACACATTACAACCTAACTCAGCCATATTTCATTTCATCTCATTAAATAAACGAACGTTCATTCAATCCAATCATATCAACTATCATGCATCAAAATCATTCATTCAACTAAACGAACGTTCAAACATTTCAACAGCATACAAATTAAATTAAATAAGCTTCCCTTACCTCTTAAGATAGCCGAACGTTCACAAGTACAGACTAAGAGCTATAACCATCATAAAGACCAAAAATACTCAGAATGATAGGATTAACTCATGCAACCAGGAATCTGGGTTTGCATGTTACAGAAAACACACTAATGGAGGAAAGATGAACTTACCAGTTCAGAATCCTAAACTGATCGGTTCAAACGATCGTCCTCTACGCCGGAAGAGTAGAACTGGTGCCTGAAGGGAGATTGGAATAGAGAATAGGTGAGTTTCGGTAGAGAGAATGAAGAACTTTCAGAGAGAAGAAGGAGAATTCAAAAGATCAGGATTTTGGAGAAGATGAGTGCATGCAGAGAGTGTGACGCGGTTTTCAGAGAAATCAGTTTTGTTTAAAACGAACGTCCGCTCGTCTGCTCACACCTGCATTCCACTATCTGATTTTCGAATCTTCGTTGATTGACACCTGGCGTTCGCGCAGAGGGTTTGAGTGCATTTTTAATGAGTCTGAGCAGGGATTTTTGGATGCATTTAACGAGGCCTGACACTTCTCACACAAAAGAAATCCTCACTCACCACTCATTTTCGTGGAGCACTACACTCAAAATATCACCACACTCTCGGTGTTCATATTGCATCGTCATCTTGCTCACATTGACGCCGCTCTCTCTGTTCTCTATCGCTCACATTGGCTTGCCGTTCTCTCTTAAATTAGATTTCATTTGCTGTTGTTTATGCATACGGGAATGGAAACTCTTAGTATTTGAGTAGAAGAAGTCCTATGGGGCCTACAGCTGGTGTTTATGCATACACCGAGCGTGTGATTCCTTTGCTGGTATTCATTGAACTGGTGTTATTGGTGAGATAAAAGTAACATTATATGCTACTTAAGGTAACTAGGGGTCCATTCTATGTGAGGATTGGTAATATTTAGGAAACATGAAATCACCATCTGCTTCTACCCGTGAGATATGATTGGGTCACGTTGCTTAATGTATTGCAGCTTTTGGATTTTTTTTTCTTTTTCCTTATGACTAATTGTCACTTGTCATGGATAAAT
Source organism: Vigna angularis (assembly GCF_016808095.1). NCBI lineage: Eukaryota > Viridiplantae > Streptophyta > Magnoliopsida > Fabales > Fabaceae > Vigna > Vigna angularis. The sequence goes on along the minus strand of NC_068974.1, from coordinate 26,784,911 downwards.
TTTTTTTAGTGTTTTTAGTGTTCTACTTTCCCATTGTAGTTGTTGTAATTAAGTTATGTGCTAATGTAAAACATCTACCAATGAGCGCATAATTTTGATGTTGATGACATTAGAGGTTCAATCCTCCACAAGGCCTCACAGATTATGATTGTTTATTAATGTAGAACCTTATCAAGACTCATCACAAGTTGGTTGTCACTCTTTTAAATTAATTGAAAATGAAAGTTCTACAGAATCAGAATTTTAAAACAACAGGGAAAAAAACAGAGCCACCTACTTAACTGCTAAAATGATAAAAGAGTTTTGATTCTTTAGAAACAGTGATTCGTGTTAAAAAAACAAATTTTAGTCTACCAACAAGTTCAATTAATGCCAAAAGAAATAAAATAAAGTCAAGAGTACATATTGGGAATGAAAAACTAAAAACACAACTTACAACCTAATAATTATCATTTGGTTTTAGTTTTTTTTAATTGGTGACAAATTTTCTTTTACATCATACCTGAAAGTGTCCTACTTAAATTAACACATTTAAATTAGACTTGTATAGTGCGACCTAAATTTACATAATGTGTTTTCTATACAACGAAATTTATATGTCCTACAATAACAACAAGCCTAAAACTAACTTCAAAAGTACAAAATAACTTCAGTAAAAAAACCTTTTAGTAATACTTTTCCATCAGTATAAATATATTAAACTTTTTATCTTAAATAAATATTCAATATTAAATATATATTTTTACATTAAATTTATTCATATATCCAATAATTAACATGTTTTTCATTTATTTCCTAAGCAATGATAATAAGATAAAAGATATGTACTATAGGGGATCCGGCTTTACCAGAGACCGAACGACCATCTGCTTACTTGCAGGGACCGGATAGTAGAGACATATGTTGGGAAAATTTATAGTTAATCATGAAGCAATAAGGGTCATTAATGAGTAATCAATAGAGCCAACAACAACCATTAAATAGGCAATTATCAAGTTTTATTATATTGTTGTGTTATGGTTTATAAATATGGATTAAGTGTCAAGGTAAAGAAAACATTTTATTGATCTAGCTTGAGCAAGAAATTCTCTTGAGAAACATATCTAACTTGAGAGTTGAAGTGTTTCTTGCATGTCAACCCTTGTGCTGGACGATCGGCAAGGAGAGTGTCAGCAAGCTGGATAAATGAGACTTGGATCGTGAAGGAGAGCCAAACAACGTCAATCCTCGACCCCCTAAATAACAGAAACATTTTGTCCCCCACCGTGGAGCCGAACGACGAAAAGAAGATACCTAGAAAAGATAACAAGAGAATGGCAAATCAGTCAGAGCCTAAGGAGCTAGTCTAGAAGATGCAGAGCGAGATGTAGAGGGAGATGCAAAAACAAATGGAAGAAATGCAAAGGAAGTATGATGCGAAGATAGTGATGTTGAGAGCTGAGCGTGTTGCGGGGTAGGAGGAACCGTCTGCCCAGCAATCAATGTCCAACAACCATGCATCGAGAGAGTGACTATACCAAGTAGTAGACTAGGACGAGGCTAGATTAAGATAGCATTACCGTTATGACAAACCAATCGGATCATGTTGATCACGCAAAAGGTCTGCATCCATTCACAATGGAGGTAATGGAGGCCCCTATGCCCGAAAAGAAGATGCCCTCGGTACTCGAAAAATACGATGGGTCAACGGTTCCAGATGACCATCTCTGGACCTTTACTAACACCATGGTCTTTTACTCACCAAATGACAAGGTGTGGTGCCAAGCGTTTTCTCTGTCCTTGAAAGGAGAAGCCTTGGCATGGTTCAATGCGTTGCTACCAAATACGGTGGACTATTTCAATACCATACGCAATCTCTTTGGGCAGCAATATGCGTTTAGTAGAGCTCAAAATCTTACGTACCTAGCGTTAATGAGTACCAGACAACGAAAGGACGTGCCACTAGAAGACTTTATGGACTGATATAAGGATGAGCCACTAGAAGACTTTATGGACCAATATAATAGGACTGTTCGACAAATGAAGGATGTGAATCAGGAGTTTCTAATGAGCAGTTTCCCAACCGCCTTAAGAGTCTAACCCTTTTCGGATAGCCTGTATGTCAGACCTCCAAAGACCATGGGTGAATTATAGGAGAAAGCAGATGAGTTCATACGCATTGAGGAAATACGACCATTTCGTAAAGAACAGTAGGATGAGGCAATTGCTTCAACTAATAGGAAGGATCATAAGGAAGGAAAGAGGTCGTTCGGCTAGGGAAAAAAAAGGGTGGATCAACAACCTAGGGATCTTCTTAAGGGACCTAGGTTTCATCAGTATACACCTCTGAATGCTTCCAGGGCCAAAATACTTGAGGAAGCACTTAGCACGAATCTTTTGCCACCGCTGAGCAAGAATCCCACACCAAAGAATGTTGATGGGAAGAAGCATGTTAGTACCATCAGAACCTTAGGCACACTACGGAGGAGTGCACTACTCTTCGAGATAAAATAGAGGAATTGATTTGAGTCGAGCATCTAAGGAGATATGTGAAAAGTGAAAAGGTGGAAAAAGTCTCTCCCAAGAGAAGACATTTTTATATAACGCCATAGCAAAACGTGTGGCAATTCGAAAAGCGGTGTAGGAGCATAAGCAGGAGAAGAAGCAGAGAACGATCGTTTGGTTGAGAGACATCGTTTGGTTGAGAGACATCTTTCAGGGAATTCAACGTTTGGTTGAGAGAGAAAAGCAACAAGATAGATAGTCTTTGGTCCATCAAGGATACGATCTCTTGTTCTAGTATCCTCAAGTTTCTTATAAGTTCTTATTTATGTACGTCTTATTTTAGTAGTTTTATACTACTAAATTGGGATGTTACATTTAACCTTTGTCGAGATATTGTTAACCTTAAATAAGTTTTTATTATTTTTAACTTTGAAAAACTCAGTCACACTCAAATTGTTAACATTATTCTTTAAGTTATATATCAATCCGAAAAAGAATTTACTATTTTATAAAATTAAGAATATAAATTAGCTTATATTTTTCAATATTATAATTTCCTTTAAGAAATTTAATTCTAAAAATAAATTGAATCTATGAGCATCCAACAAATTATCATGTTTCAAAGTTTTTATAAGATTGGCTTAAATACTACTTTGGTCCCAATAACGACATGCAAACTATATATGTCACATTTTAGTTCGTGATTTTTTTGCTATTATTTCATTTTTTTTAATTTGTTTTATTTTTTTTAAAAATTTTAACTTTTTTTCAATTCAATCCCTATATTTTTTAGGATTACATATGTTTTTGGTCCTTAAACTATTATCTGATTTTGATTTTAGTCTCTCTTTAAAACTTTGATCATTTTCCATCATTTTCTTTGTAGAATGTCCCAGATTTAGTCTTCCATGACCAACGTCGTTAGTTTTTTTTTTTCTGACATGGCTAATGGTGTGCCATGTCTTCAAGACACATGTACATGTAAGTAAGAAACCTCAACAATGTGGACCTTAGAAGCATGGAGCTAAACAACTTCGCGGCAGCCTGGAGCTCAACAGCGTCGAGCTCGACAATCTTATAATTTCCTTGAAGACATTTAATTCTAAAAATAAATTGAATCCATCAATATCCAACAAATTATCATGTTTCAAAGATTTTTTGAGATTGGCTTAAATACTACTTTGGTCTCGATAACGACATGCGAACTGTATATGTCACATGTCAGTTCATGATTTTTTTGTTATTTTTTTAATTTTTTAATTTGTTTTAATTTTTTAAAATTTTAATTATTTTTCAATATTTTTTAGGGTTAAATATGCTTTTGGTCCGTAAAGTATCATGCGATTTTGGTTTAAGTCCCTCTTCAAAACTTTGATCCTTTTTCACCCCTCTATTTTTAGAAAGTCCCGAATTTAGTCCTTCATGACCAATGTCGTTAGTTTCTTTCTAACATGGCTAATGTTGTGTCATGTCTTCAAGACACGTGTACAAGTAAGTAATGAACCTCAACAACCTGGACCTATATAGCATGGAGCTAAACAACGTAGACCTTGACAGCCTAAAGCTTGACAACGTCAAGCTCGATAATGTGGACCTCGACAACGTGGACCTTAGCAGCATGGAGCTCAACATCGTGGAACTCAGCAGTGTGGAGCTCGACAAAATGAATCTCAGTAGAGTGGATCTTGATAGCTTGGAGCTCGACAATGTGAATCTCTGTAGTTCAGTTATACCCGGCAACTCGACATCACAACCTGATAACTCGACAACTCGACACCACAACCCAACAAGGCCTTTCTCGTTTTCTATTTTTTCTATTTCCCATTTGTGTTCTATTTATAGTTCACTCTTTATCAGATAAAATACAAATCTCTTCTTTATGTTTCTTTGAATAATTCTTAATTTTCCAGTTTTCTCTTTTCCCTCTATATCGGTTTTCCCTTTTTCTTCTTTCATTTTCCTATAGTAGTTTGGTATCTCATGAATTACAATAATGATTTCGAAATTAAATTACCACCATGCCAAAATCCTAAATCCTTAATCGCAGCCTTTATTTCCAAAATGAATTTACGTATATTCCCGAACACCATGTCCAGAAATTAAAGCTTTTCCACTTTGTTAATCTTCGAATACTAGATTGCGATTTCGTTGAACACAAACACCATAAATTATAGTTTTTCTCTTCGCTCTTCTCGTCTTCATTCATTCTAATTTTACTTTAATTTGAAAAGTTAACTATACACGTGTGTTGAGAAAGTAATATACACCATTTGCCACGTTAGAAAAAAAAAAACTAACGATATTGGTCATAAAGGACTAAATTCGAAACTTTCTAAAATGAGAAAGATGAAAATGCATCAAAGCTTTAAAGAGACACTAAAACTAAATTTGCATGATAGTTTAGGAATAAAAATATATTTAACTCTATTTTTTATTTTTGCTTAGTAACAATATTTTTAAATTGAGAAATTCTATTCATTTTCAAATTAAGATAAAATTTAACTTTTATATAAATATTCTTTTGATATTTTTATTAAAATTAATATTTTTATTCACTAGTATTTCTGGAATTATTTTTAAACTAACTTTAATAATTATATTCTAATTAGAATTGTGTTTTGGGTATATTGAACAATTGTTTTCTAGTGACCGAAACTAGAAACAATTTTTTCTTGTTTCCTTAATACTCATTATTTGTGATGTACGTGAAATTATTCTTTCTAAATTTTTAATATAGTAAGGCTAAAAAAAATTTGGTTCTCGTTTGTGAATAGTGTATATATATATCCTTAATAATTTTTCTTCCATTGAAGTTCTTAATTGAATTTTAATTTTGGGTTTTATTTTGTTTTCATGGTTAATAAATTTTTCATTTTGTTTTATATTCTCAATCATTTTTTTTTCTCATTTTGATTTGATTATTTTTATTTATTATTTATTGACATATTTTAATTGACTTATTTGTTAAGTAATTATGTGAAAGACTTATATGTTTTTTAAATCTAATATTTAAGTTTCAAAATACCTTAAATATGGTTATTGACCTAACGTGATTATATTATTTTAAAAAACTAAGAATTGAAACAATAAAAGTATTATGAGTATTTTTATCTTTGTTTAAAATTATATATATATATATATATATATATATATAATTGTTACATTAAATGCAATAATCATATATAATTATTAGTATGTTTTTCATTTATTACGTAACAATAAAAACATAAAAGACAAAAGCATTACTGTAAATTTCTTTTATAATAATTAATAAAATAATTACTTCTTGTATTGTGATTACGTCTAACAAAGAAATATTTTTTAATAGCAATCATATTAATTATATATTCATTATCTATATTTGAAAAAACTAAAGTTTTACGACGGGAGGAGGGATTGTTGAGGGAGGTGTCAATTAACATGTCTCAACGATAATAAACATAAACAAAAAATGAGTTATAAATTTCTTTTCAAAATATCTGAAGAACTAATTTTTAATATATTTTCTTAAAATTAAGAAAAAATTATATATATATATATATATATATATATATATATATATATATATATATATATATATATATATATATATATATATATATAACCTAGACTATGTAAATGAATATAAATTATTTTATTATAATAATTAGAATAATATATTATTGTTATCGATGTTTATAATAATAAAATTCTTTAAAATAAGGCAATAAAAATATATTTTTAATATATATTATTTTGCCTTAAATTCATTACTGTTGGACCACTAACGTCTTGTACAAGTAAGAATATTAACATAAAAGCCAAAAGCTGAGCTGTAAATTTCTTCCTAAACAATTAATAAAATAAATGTATTTGAAGGGTTAATTTTGTTGATTGTAAAGAATTAGAAAGGAAAGAATTATGTTAACGAGTAATTTTAAAGATTGGAATAAGACGAATAGCAGTGAATAAAGTGATGACAGAAAAGAAGAGCGTGTGAAGAAGGTCAACGGGAGAATAATAGAAGTCATTGGAGTTCTCGTCACGGTGGGGTTCCCAACGAAGTTACATCGAAATCAACAGGACCTTCATTCAAACCCTTTCACAAGCTCTCTTCATTCATTCATTCATTCTTCGTCTTCTTCTTCAGATTCAGATCGCAGAGAAACACACTCCAATAAGACACTCGTCACTGCAGAGAAAAAGAAGAGAGAGAAATTATGGAAGGTGAATTTTGCGAGTGCAGACCATTGGGTTTCGTGATTGGATTACCCTTCGCTCTGCTTTCATTGGTTTTTTGTCCTGTAGGTGCTGTCATCTGGCTTCTTGGGTATGTAACTTTTTCCATTTTCTCTACCTTTTTTCTCATTTATTTCCCTATTTTGTATTGGTTCATATGTAAGACAAATTTAATAACTAAATAGTCACAATATGAAGTGATTTTAGATTGATATTCAATCCCTACGAACTTTCTTCTCAGACACGTTTATCTGAATAATATGAGTCAATAAACTTACAATATATACGTATATATGATTGTTTGTATTTGAAATTACTGTTATATTGAGTCTCTGTATGATTTCTTTTTCTCCCATGTAGATATAAAATAATTCCGTATTTAATATATTATGGTATACTTTCAATATGAATTGTCATGAATAATAAATTTATTAACTTTTGTAATTACTATATTTGAATATAATTTTTTGTTATTGCAATGCAGGTCATTAATGAGTTGTTTGTGTCCATGTTGGAAGTGTTGTGGAGAAATCAGCAACGTGGGTGTGAGTCTTGTAAAGTTTCCAATTAGGGTTCTTACATGGTTTATAGAAAAGATTCCTTGTTGACGGTGGTTAATATTTTTTTTTATTTGGTTTAATGTGAAACTCATATTTTTCGAGTGTTTAATGTGGTCTGAGTAATTTATATTTAATTTTGTCATTTTTTATTACGTCTTTTAAATCGTTAATGATAGAATGTACATGTGAACAATGACTAAATGACGTGTTTGTTTTTTATATACGTGACTCGTCTAAGTACTCAACAATTTGATTCTTGCTACCACCTTCCTATATTCTCTTAATGTCCTCGATTAGGTTCCCCTTCAACCATTCTTTAGGATCCAAATCTATTAGTCTGATCATCACTACAAACTATTTATACTTATGGAAACATTGCTTTCATCCACATTTTCTGAATATATGTGACAATATCATCTATTTGAAAATACAACTATAAGATCGTAGGAAGCTTGCTTGAAACTATACTGCACTTAGAAAGAACTATAGTGGTACCTAAAATTGTATTGTATCCTATCTAGAAAAAATGTATACTTGGTGAACTTGCAATTGAGGAACTAGAGGAAGCTATTTCAGGTTGTATGCTTCCACTACACCCTTTACTACCATATCCTTAATTTTCTCTTTCATGAAATCTATTCGTAGGGTTACTACATAATGAGAAACCCACAAAACTCTATGAAGCAAATATGAAAAAGCACAAAATTCACCCATCAGAGTAGAGAAAGAAACTAATTTAAAGCCATAACATTGTATTTGTGTAACTGATTTAACAACTTACTTATTATGAGTGGAGAGGATAAAAATCTTGTTGAGAAGGTCATAGTTTTGATTTTGCTTGCTCTACTTCACGTTGTAATTTTCTCTATTTCACGCTAAGAAGCTCTATTTCTTCTTGTCTCTCATGGGTTTCAAAAACACCCTAATCCAAATCCCTTTTTTTATGCTTTGGTGGAACTGTTGGTTGATTTTTCTTCGTCGCAACAATTTCTCGTTCATTGTGGTGGCTAGATTGTTGTAGATGCATTGTAGTGGCTCATGATAGTCTAGTTCGCGAGTCTTTTGTTGATCTAGTTGTGTTGCCGATGGTGGCATCGAAGCTCTATTGTGGTGGCTCGCGATGGTTTCTAATTTATGCATGTGCAGGCGTTTCATTGTGTCACATCGTAAAATGTTGTGTGATGAAGGTGCATGGTGGCTGATGGTGGTGGCTAGGGTTTATGATGTGTTGGAAGATTAAATATGATGATGTGACAACATGTACATTGTGTTGAAGTGGCCACGTATGCAAAAAAACGAACATGTTATGCATACAGTCTATCATTAATGATTTAGATGACGTTATGAAAAAAGATTAAATAAAGAAAACATAAACTAAAGTAATATTAAACCGGATTATAAATACATTTGTAGCCATTTTTTTCTTAGTAATTTTTTTTACTCTTTTGGTGTTCTTCACCTTTTCAGGTACTAACCTTTGTTCATTTGTTATATTTGTCTCATTCTTTAGAGTGATGTTAGTGGTATCCGTTAACATGCCACTTCTACCTAGTCCTTTTATGAAATTAATGTAGATTGTTGGATTCTCTTTATATATTTTCTAAGATTTATTTATTTATTTATTTATTTACCCTTTTAGTGATAACTTCATTCATAATTCATTATTGAGTTATAATTTCAAATGATTTTAGTTTTTCGGATGATAGTTTAAAATGTTATCAGTTTTATTTATACTTAATTTTACTGTTTTTGTTTTCTCTTTTAATGTTTATATTTTATTATCCAGTATAAAATTTTAGTTTAGAGATTCAAGTTTGATGTAATTTGAGTAATACTATTACTATAGGATAAGAGCCGACCGATCAGGTATGATTGTGGACTGAGTCGAATGGACCGAATGACTGAGGTACGAAAAAAGACTTCGTAGTCGATCGGTCACGACAACAGTTGATCAGAGTTAAAGCGCAATCAATACGGTAACTACTATTGATGAGTGATTAAGGTTTGCATTAATTACCATTAATAGGTAAATTAATTTGTCAGATTCTTTTAAACTTTATCAATAAAGGTTTAATTTCGAGGTAAAGAACATTTTTCATAATGGCAAAGAAAATTTTTGACTTGAGTGTTGGAGTGTCTTCTACAGGTCAACCCCCTCAAACCGATTTGTTACCCAGAGCAGACTAGAAGTAGACGTTCGTCCAAACATGAGTGTTGCACAAGATTCATCCTCGTCCCAATCCAACAGATACATTTTGGCGCACACCATGGGGACCGAGGATAAAAGAAGAAACCTAACCGAGACCATAAGGATGGCAAGACAACCAAACCTATTGGCATTAGTTCAGAAGATGCAGAGGCAAATGCAAGCCATGCAGGCAATGATTGCGACTTTACGAGCGGAGCGCGTGCAGGGCAAAGGGAGCAGTCGAATCAATAGTCGGCAACACAAGCCCATACTCCTATAGTGGATGTTGCTCATACAGAGCCTGAAGAAGTTGTACAAGAGGAAAGAAATGTCAGGACCTGTCCGGTTTGCCCGGCTAATGTTGGTCGGGGTGCTGAACTTCACCCGTTCACGATGGCTATTATGGAAGAGCCATTTCCTAAGAGGATGCCTCCAGCTCTGGACAAGTATGATGGATCGGAGGATCCATAGGAGCATTTGAGATCTTTTATGGACGTTATGGTGATTTATTCGCTCAATGACTTGGTGTGGTGTAGGATTTTTTCCCTATATCTTAAAGGAAAGGCTCTACCATGGTTTCATTCCCTTTGCCCTTGGACCGTGGACAGTTTTGGTATGCTGAGAAATCTGTTTGAACAACAGTTTGCTTCAAGCTGGGCACAAAACCTTTCCTATATGGAATTGACGAAAATCAAGCAAAGAAAAGATGAAGGCCTGAGAGATTTTATGGACCTATACAATCGGACTACACGACAAGTAAAGGACGTGGACAAAAAGTTCATCATGAACACTTTGGCCACAACCTTAAGGTCTTGCTCCTTCGCGGACAACTTGTTCGCACGATCACCCGTAACCTTGGAAGAAATGCATAAGAGGGTCATTGAGTTCATTCGGATTGAGGAGATACATGTTGTCCAGAAAAGACAGCATGCGGAGAATGCTTCGTCTTCGGGTCAGGAGCGAAAGAAAGGCAAGAAGCCGTTCGTTTCGGACAAGCAGCATAAGAGTAACAAGTTCATAAATGGTCCAAAAGGCACTAGTAAAAAAACAGGTTTTTAACATGTCTAATATGCCTCGGTTTTCAAAAACCCGAAGCATATTAAAAACAGTGGCCTTTTTGTAATTAAAATGAACGTATACGCCTCGGTTCAGTAAGAACCGAAGCCTATGCGCTATACGGTCTCGGTTATTTATGAAATTGAAGCATAAAACCCTTTGCGACAAGCCCTACTGCTTCGGTCTTCTACGAAGCGATGTCATTTGGAAATTTATGTTTCGATATGCCTTTTAACCGAGGCATATAATCTTCGTGTATAGGTTAGATCTCTCGAGACTTTTCTCCCACATCCATTCACGGTTTCTCTTCGTGCAAACCCCCTATTCTTCACCTCTGTTAGGGTTCTTCATCTCTCGTCCAATGGATGGCGGCGCAACGGCAGAGGTGCGACCCATGGGGGTTTCGAGTTCGCGCAGCAGCGGCGACCCGCAACGTCGACTGTGACGGCGAGATCCTTCGAGCTTGCGACAGTGGTGGCGTGTTCGTTGTTTTCGTCTCGCGGCAGAGGAGGTTTGAGATCTGTTCTTGGCAGCGACAACCTTTCTCCATGGAGATCTGTTCTTTATCGCCAAAGGATGGCGGATCTGGTTCGCGTGGGCTGCGGATGCGAACGGCGGAGAGAGTGTTGCGGACGCGAACGTCGGAGAGAGTGTTGCGGAAGCGAACGTCGCAAGATTTGCGATGAGGTTCGAAGGAGGTAGAGAAAGGTTCGATTTTGGAGGCGGAAAAGGACTTTGTCCGGCGTAGCTCCGTGAAGGCGGTGGGCGGAAGAGGGCTTTAAGGGCGGCGGCGGTGGTGGATGGAGGTTTGCGGGCAGTGGCGGGTTTGTTGTTGTTGTTCGGGTCGAGGAGGGCGAGGCGTTCGCAGAGGCATGATAGACAGAAGCTGGTGAAGGCTTCGTCGGGGTGGCGGGGGCAGGAGGTGGAGGGGCGGTGGGCCTGCAACGGTTGGGTGGCAGGGACACTCTTATTTTCTATTTTTCTGCAGCTTTTTCTTCTTGATGGTTGTTTGTCTTTTGTGTGTGGTAGAGATCTTGAAGAAGTTGAATTATTGACATCAATTGTTGTGTTATCAAATGTTTGTGAATGATATGATATCAGGTGTTGGTTTTGTGAGAGGATTGATAGAAAAGCAACAAAGGAAACTAACGAGTTGTTTTATATGGATGTCTTCAATTTGAGTTCCACAAAGAAAAGAGAAAAGATATGGCTTAGTGCAATGTTCTATAGATCTCACAAACGAAGGGTGCAGAGAGTGTGGTTGGAGACAATATTAGCTTTAGTGTGACAGGGTCAAAAATCTTGTGGCTCGTGAAACATCTTCTGAACCTGAAGCAGAATCTCTGCCTCTTAAAAAACCAATTAACTACTCTTTGATACCAATTAACCTGAAGCAGAATCTCACCACATGATGGAAGTGCATATTTTTGGTTGTCAAATCCTCCATTGCGGTATATACCAAGAGCATACTGCCTCGGTTCAAAGGAACCGAGTTCCTCCTATATTGTTTTGCCTCGGGTCACAGAACCGAGGCATAAAAGTGCAGATTTTTTATCTCGTTTGTATATGCTTCGGGTCAAGAACCGGTGCCTATAGGCTAAAATAACCGGTGCCTATAGGCTAAAATAACCGGTGCCATAACCTCTAAATGCACTAGTGAGGACCTAAATTTAATCATTACCGATTTTCTATCTCTTTAATACTAAATCAACTTTTCTATCATAAATGATTTTCTAAGTAAATAATTGAGTAATAATTTTACAAGAGTAATTTAGATGTGATTCTTTAAAAACTTCACTTGTAAAATAAATATTTATCTCATTTATATGTTACTTGCGGAAGTATGTGTTCTTCATGTTTATATTTCTCAATTTTTAAGTGTAAAAATATAATTTAAAAAATAAAATATATAACTTTGTAAGGATTAAATAAAGAAATTATGTCATTATTTAAGTGAGAGGTTATTGGTTATGTCTTTTTTTAAATAATAAAATTACATTTATTTAATGAAAAATAAATTTTCTTAGTTAAAATTTACGCCAAAATTAGTTATAAAAAACGTACTTCTTAACTTTTTATACAATGATTAGTTAACACGGAACTTGAAATATGTAATTACATTTCACTATATTCTAAAAATAATAAAACAAATAATGAATTTATGTTGTGATAATAAGAGTGATAATTATTATTAGGCAATTTAATTAATTTATATTTGAGAAAAAGTACTAAATTTTTTATCGTTAAAACTTCATGTCAACCATAAAAAGTATCACAGAAACCATAGTTAAATAAAAAAAAAATAGTTTTAGGATAAAATAAAATAGTTATCGTACTAAAAAATTGAAGCTATTTTAAAAAGGGTTTTTTTTTCACTTTATTACATCTTCTATTTGATCTTCGTTTCTCAAACCTCTTTTATCTTTTCGGTACTCGTCCTCTACATAATGAACATTTGAGGTATCTATAAAAGATTATTTGACCCTTAAGTCAGTGATCTAAGTTAAAAAGTATGGTCAAACTATGATTAATGTGAAAAGTAAAGTTAAAACTAGATTGTAATATTTATAGGAATATTTTACTAACTATGAACCTTTACTTGGATGATCCTCGATTATGGGCCCATTAGCCCATTGGTCCAATGGTCATTTTACCTTTGGTGATGTGCAATCATTTTTTATTAAGTTACGTGGTATATTGATATTTTCGGCAGGCAAAGATATGTTTTGGTAGGCGACACATAGCTCTAACACGTCCATCAATGGATAATACCTAATCTTTGGCTAGGAGAACGTGATACTAAGCGTCATACCATCAATATTCACTATATAACATATTGTTCTTACTTCTTTGGGATGCAATGCTCGGTCTTTAGTAGGTAGCTTAACCCTTACAAAATATTCAGTAATCAACATGTAACCTCTACCAAACACGATGTATCCGATATTGGATATCTGTTTTGTTAATCAATTATCTTTATATCATAATTGATAGGATAGAAGGATATTTTTTACTTACATTCACATTTTTTTTTATTTTTTACATTTGTGTTTGAATTTTTAAAGATTATATTGTATCTAAAATTTATTTAATCGAAGTCCATCTTTCACGTGATGTTTTTAAATTTATATTGGAGTTTTAAATATATTTGACTAAACAATTACTAAGGAGATCTTAAAATCTTATGTTATATTTTTCTAATAAATAAAACAAAGCAATATACTTTGAAGGGGTTATTTTTTCTTCATTATTATATTAATTGTAGGGTTAGTTTAGGAAGACCAATATTATGCGACATTTTATCAAAATAATTTTGTTCAATCAATTCTTTTCCTCAAAATTAATAGTAAATTTCTATTATTTACCCATAACGAAGGATTTTGAATTCAATACTTAAAAGTAAAATATGTATGTCACGTCTTTTAAATTAGTTAATCTAAAAGTCGGTAAATAAAAGTTGTAGATGACAAATTAATGTAATTTTTTCATTTATTAATTCTTGTTTTGTATATTTAATAGTTTCACACTATATAGAATCGAGATTAATAATTATTTAAATATATATATATATATATATATATATTTTTTTTTTTTCAATTTTTTAAACATCTTTTAATAATAAAATCATAATTTTTAGATTAAAACAGATAATATTTTAGATATGGTCATTAATCTTAATAATATTATCTTAATGGATTTGATATCAGAAGCTATATCGGATGGATGACCTGTGGAAGATTCAAGTTCACCGGTGGTCTTATTACCTTTGTTCTTCTTTGAAGGCTTTTAGAAAACAAATAGGAGGTCTTCCTCAAGCGCATGGCACCAACTTTGGCACGAAGCATTTTGTAGTAAAAAAATTTTCCCATGATATTAGCACAAAGAATGATTTCAGTAATCACAAAAAAAAAGTCATATAAGAACGCTAAATACATTAACCTTACCTAAAAGAAGAGCTCGACAAGAAGTATGCCAAAGAGACTCTGACTACATAGTGACCTTGGAAGATTCTTAAAAATCTCAATGTTCACTCTATTCTTAAAAAGTCATTCTTTGGTCTGACCCCAGGAGAGGCATCTACATTTATGGCATTTTCAATACGATTTTTTCCAAACCCTGATAGGAAAGGAGTTCCTGGAAGAAAAACCCATTGGAGTGGAAGAAGTTCATGTCAATATACTTGAGGTTGACGAGTTTTCTTAAATGCCAGAAGCAGACGAAGTTCTTTTTTCACTCTTTATCACTCATTCAGCCTTCAACGTCTAGTGAGTGGTCTGCTACGTAGCCTTTCGTTTCATGCGCTTGGGTCTAGATGATGAAGTCATTTTTACAGTAGATTGGAGAAGGGATTCTTGCAGAGATTGGAAACAGAGATGAGAATTGTGATTTAGACAGAGGAACTTTTGAGACAAAAAAAATGATAGAAACGATTTTTGAGTGTAGAGGATGAGTGAGAGATGAGGTTGTGACAGAGTGAGTGAATATTCGGAGTAATGGTTTGGAGGGTAATAGAGTGTGTGAGAGAGTGAACAAATCTTTTCTAAAGATTTTGTTAGATTTTGAATTTTGGGTGAGTCTTGGGTGAGTGCATTAAGAACAAAAGCAATTAGCTTTTGCATAGTCAGATGTACTCAAATACAGTAGAAAACGATCATTTTGACCAGTCAAACATCCAAAAGTAATTTCAGAGCAGCGTAATATGCAATTATATCATGACACATGGCATATATAATTTTAATAAAAAGTAAAGAGGTTCACAAAAGCATATAAGAGGCAGGGCAATATTAATTGTTTAGAGTAGAGATATAATCATGATTTCTGAAATAGTTTTAAGGAAACTAGACATAGAAAATGTAGATCTTTAAGTTGGATATTCAATGTCTAGTATGGCTAACTCATTTTTAGTGACATCAAATTTCCCCTTGCTATAGGTGTAGAAATGTCAACTAATTGATTTATATATATTCAGTTTTACATTCTAAGAGTTATATGATCTTAATTATTTCGGTTGAATTGGTTCGAGAATCGGTCGTTCTTCCTTGTTCTGCTCTCTTTTGATCTTCAATCCTCTCCGAAAATGCAATCCACTTTGATGAGTTATTCACCTGCAAAAGACACTCTGACGCTCAAGTCAGATATGTTTCATAAAGAGGTCTATATTTTATTATGATAGAAAAAGATGTCTTTACCTCGACATCAATCATATATTTATAGGCCTGTGGCAGGCAAGCCCATTAATTAACCATCAATGCAATATATTTTTAGACAATCAAACACAATAATCAATAATCAATACCGTATATTTATAAAGCGTAAGGCAATCTGACCTATTAATACCTGTTAACTGTCCATAAATGACCACTAATTCCGATTGGTATATTTCATATAGTACATAAGCCCCCCAAGCCCAAGCAAGCTCTTTATTAAAAGAGGTACGTAGGGATTATTATGAGCTTTAAAAGAGGTCGCTCACGTTATATTTAGGGAGTCTATTTTCGATGCGCTTTAAGTCTTCATTCCTTTCTATACCAAGCGACATATTGTGCAAGAAATTTTCACTCCAAAAAATATGCGTTAAACAAAATAAAGTAAACATTTCAATATCTATTTTTATAATGAGAAGGCATTGGAACCTGATAAAGTTGAACGTAGGTGGTCCGAGCGGGAAAGGACTGGACTTGTTGAGTAGTTGACTGATAGGAGTTCTTTTTTGAACTTTTTTCTTTAGGCGGAGCGGTAGGGATTCTCTTTTGAGCGTAAGAGCCCGATAACCTTTTCCTACATTGAGCGACGAGCGGTAGGGATTCCCTTTTGGCTTAAGAGCTCGAGAACCTTTTCTTACGCTGAGCGACGAGCGGTAGGGATTCCCTTTTGAGCTTAAGAGCCCAAGAACCTTTTCCTATGTTGAGCGACAAGCAATAGAGACTCCCTTTTGAGCATAATAGCCCGATAGCCTTTTCCTATGTTGGGTAATGATCAGTGGGGACTCCCTTTTGAGCTTAATAGCTCGAGAGCCTTTTCCCACGTTGAGCAACAAATGGTAGGGACTCCCTTTTGAGCATAATAGCCCGAGAGCCTTTTCCTATGTTGGGCAATGATTGGTGGGGACTCCCTTTTGAGCTTAATAGCCCGATAGCCTTTTCCCACGTTGAGCAACAAACGGTATGGACTCCCTTTCGAGCATAATAGCCCGAGAGCCTTTTCCTACGTTGGGCAATGATCGGTGGGGACTCCCTTTTGAGCTTAATAGCCCGAGAGCCTTTTCCCATGTTGAGCGACGAACGATAGGGATTCCCTTTTGAGCTTAAGAGCCCGAGAACATTTTCCTACGTTGATAGGAGTTCTTTTTCCAGAACTTTTTCTCTGAGCTGAGCGATGACGGATAGGAGTTCTTTTTCTATAACGTTTTCCTAGGTCGAGCGGCGAGCGATAGGAGTTCTTTTTAGAACTTTTTCCTGCACAGGATATTTTTACTCACAAAAATATGTATTAAATAAAATATTTAATATTTTATTTTTATAATGAGAAATCATTAGAACCTGATAAGGTTGGTCTAACTGACCAAGCGGTAAGGTATTGAACCTTCCTGTACAAGATATTTTTACTCACAAAAATATGCGTTAAATAAAATATTCAATATTTTATTTTTATAATGAGATGGCATTAGAACCTCATAAGGTTGAACGTTGGTCTGAACCTTCTTGTGTAGGATATTTTTACTCACAAAAATATGCGTTAAATAAAAAATTCAATAATGAGATGACATTAGAACCTGATAAGGTTGAACGTTGATCCTTCCTGTGCAGGATATTTTTACTCACAAAAAATATGCGTTAAATAAAATATTCAATAATGAGATGAAATTAGAACCTGATAAGGTTGAACGTTGGTTTGATCCTTCCTGTGCAGGATATTTTTAATCACAAAAATATGCGTTCAATAAAATATTCAATAATGAGATGACATTAAAGCCTGATATGATTCAACGTTGGTATGAACCTTCCTGTGCAGGATATTTTTACTCACAAAAATATGCGTTAAATAAAATATTTAATATTTTATTTTTATAATGAGGAGCCATTAGAACCTGACAAGGTTGAACGTTGGACTCTTGACAAGGTTGAACGTAAGACTGAACCTTTCTATAAATGATATTTTTACTCACAAAAATATGAGTTAAACAAAATAAAATAAATGCTTCAATATATTAAATTTATAAATTTTAATAAAAAGTGGGACATGACAAGGTTGAACGTAAGATTGAACCTTCCTGTAAAGGATATTTTTACTCACAAAAATATGAGTTAAACAAAATAAAATAAATGCTTCAATATATTATAATTTATAAATTATAATAAAAAGTGGAACCTGACAAGGCTGAACGTTCCTGAAAATTCTCAAAACAAAAGACATGCCTTTAGAAATTATTATGGAATTTTGTACTCTTGTTGCAAAACCTGGTATTGACCCGAAGTAGCAATGTCGAGGCCGAGCGCACGTCTACACGTCTGGTCCCTCGTGGTTTCATGGGGATGTCGCTCGACCCCACGGTGGGCGCCAAGATGTTTCGGTTGAATTGGTCTGAGGATCGGTCGTTCTTCCTTGCTCTGCTCTCTTTTGATCTTCAATCCTCTTCGAGAATGCAATCCACTTTGATGAGTTGTTGACCTGCAGAAGACACTCCGACGCTCAAGTCAAATATGTTTCATAAAGAGGTCTATATTTTATTATGATAGAAAAATATGTCTTTTCCTGGACATCAATCGTATATTTATAGGCCTGTGGCAGGCAAGACCATTGATTAACCATAAGTGTAATATATTTTTAGATAATCAAACACAATAATTCATAATCAATACCGTATATTCGTAAAGCGTAAGACAATCTGACCTATTAATACCTGTTAACTGTCCATAAATGACCATTAATTCTGATCGATATATTTCGTATAGTACATTAATGAAATTATGCATAATTTTATGTTTTGTAAAAAGTACATGACTAGGTTCTTAGTTAAATTTATAACATTGGTGTAGCCATATCTAAGAAGAATATGTTTTAAACATATGCTACAGTGTTCTAATTGGTTTTTAATCTAAATAAATTATACATCACAACTACCAGCAATAATGTATTATGTTTTAGTAGTTAAGAGTGTCACATAAGCTTATTTATTTGAATGTCATGACACCAAAAAAACGTTATAAAAAATGACAAGTTCCATTATTGTTTTTCCTACTTTTATAATCCTCAAAGTTTGAATCATTATATCAAATTATTGACATATTAGATCCTCTAGGATACCATAAGCCTAATAAGGTTTTGATTCCTTTTAGGTATTCTAAAATTATATTAATAGTAGTTAGATGAGATTCCTTAGAAAATGATTGAAACCTAGTACATACACATACGTTATGTATAATATATGGATGGCTAACATTCAAATATTGGAGTGAATAAATCATACCTTTGTATTTGGTTTTATTAACACTCTTACCAGCTCAATTAACATCCACAATAACAATTTGTGGCCATTGGAGTTGAAGATTTACAATTGTCCATTTGAAGTTTTTTCAAATGTTTAGTGCAATACTTAGATTGGTGTATGAAGATGTCATTCTTTCCTTGCTTAATTTGTAACCTAAGAAAGAAAATTAGTTCTCCCATCATAGACATTTCAAATTCTTTTTGCATACACTCATAAATTCCTTGCATAGTGATGGGTTAATGGATCCAAATATTATATCATCAACATAAATTTGCATAAAGAAAGATCATTTTCAGATTTCTTAATAAACAGTGTTAAATCAACTTTACCTCTTTGAAAGCTACCTTTTATAAGAAATTGACTTAATCTCATACCATGATCTAAGAACTTCAATCCATGTAAAGTCTTCTTTAATTTGAATATCTAAGAATTCAAAATCTTTAAATCCTGGAGATTGTTCTACTTATAATTCTTCTTTGATGAACTCATTCAAGAAAGTACTCTTTACATCCATCTGAAAAAGCTTGAAGTTCAACATAGATTCAATAGCTAGCAAAATTCTAATGGCCTTTAGTCTTGTTACTAGTGCATAGGTTTCATCATACTCAATTCCTTTTTCTTGATTATAACCTTTTTCCACCAATATAACTTTGTTCTTAACAATAGAACCAGAATCATCCAAATTGTTTTTGAAAACTCATTTGGTTCGAATAACTTGTTAAACTTGATTCCTTGGAACAAGTTCCTAAAACTTCATTCATCTCAAACTGATTTAATTCATCTTGCATTGCTAGGAACTAATTTTCATTTGTAATACATCTTCCACTAACTTTGGCTTTATTGGGATACAAAAGCAACATTGAAGCATAATTGATTTAGCTATCTTATAGTATAAACGGGTCATTGATCTGATCAAATTAATGCTACATTACAATAACAACTTCAGTATTTCTAAGTTAGTAATTAACAAATTAGCTAGGGAAAAGTCAACCATAAGTCGTCTCCCAACGAACATGGAATTGATTCCTAATAAATTAGTTCTTATAAAAACTATACGAAAGAGTTAGTCAAATAAAATAAAATTAATATAAGAAGATAAAGATAAAAAAAAGTAAAAAATTAATTAACAAAATAGTAAATGAAAGCAAGAAATAAAATTAGAAAATCATAAAAAGAGATAAAAAAATAATAATGAAGAAAATAGGTTGATTTCACTTCTTTTTCAAAATAGAAGTTATCATTGGCTATCTAAGGATTATCGTTCAATTGATTATTGTCTTAGATTTTCAAATTAATTCATGTAACTTCTCAATTAATTTGTTAGCATTTTCACTATTAACTAAAGTACATTAACAGTTAAAAGTGAGAACTTTGTAAATTATTCATAGTAAATTTAACTAAAATCCATTCTTAATTAAATATTACTATATCTAATTATGTTTATTCTCTTACCTCTTATATAAAGTAAAAAGCTAATTAACAAAGTACATTCTTGATTAATTCTTATTAAAAATTTTACCTTTAATCAAAGTATTTTCTCAATTATTGGCAAAAACTCATTTCAATTACATGAAAGTTTCTAAATTTAATCAAAGTAGACTCTCGATTATAAAATTAAAAACTCTTGGACTCATACAATTGATATGTTATATAGATTTAACACCATGTTAACTTTGCTACAATGTAAAAATAATTAATTTTACTTGATTAAGAAGTAAAAGAAATAGATAAAAATAAATCACAACAATAATCAACAGAACAAACCTATTATTGCATTCTAACCTAAGAATCCATTAAAAAATTACAATAGAATCAATCTTATAGGCATAACACTTCATTGAATGCAGAAATAACATAATAGAATAAGAGAGGGTGGAGTACATGAAAGATGCTGGAGAGAATGAAATTAAGTCCCTCAAAGGGTTCCTAAGCTCCCCCTAAGGTGTTTTTCCTAAGTCTCTTTATATAGAAATTGGACTAGGCTTTATTTTGGTCTTTTCAATTGTTGTTATCTTCTTTCTCATAATGTAATCTCCTCTAATTATCTTCTAAATAATCTAATATCTTCAAGATATATTTGATTTTTGGGGAGATCTAAAAAGATTTAAGAAAATTTTTGTGAAATTAAAAAAGATTTACCAAATATTATCTTTTGATATTTATTTATATAGTTAAATAAGGTAATTATTTAAAAATATCTACAGATATATCCTCCTCAAAATATCTTTTATTGTAAATATTTATTAATTATGAAATCTTTTTGGAGAAAAGATAGATAAAATCACAAGGTCTAATGATGCAATTATTTAGCCAAATTTCTTTACTTTTTCATGCTTTTCTTGCCTTCTTTATGCAATGTTTGGCTTGACTTCTTGTGGTTTTTATTATTTGCTATTTTTGATTTATCTTTAAGGTGTCATGAAAATTTAATCAATTCATTTTCAAATTTTCATGAGTTGAACTTAGTTGCAGCTGTATAACACACCTCAAAATATCCAAAGAAAATTTATGTAACTAAAATTATATTTTTAACATGTTTTTATATCTTGTGCTCAATAAACCCCATTATAACAAATCCTAATCAAAACATTCTTTTCAATCACAAAAACCAATTAAGAATTCAAGATTAAAGGTTAAATTATGGCATAAATATGCACTCATCAGACTCATGTGAACAAATTTTCTATAATATTTTCCAATAACACATTTCTTGGAAAAATATAGTCCTTAAGTAAACAAGTTGTATGAGTTTGTTTTGTATCAATAGGTTGCTTTTCCATTTGGATTTCTTAAGGTTTCTTGGTGAAATATCCACATGTTTCATTAAGATAGACATTATTTCTTAGTTCAATCTTGCTAGTTTTATTTTATATGCACTCATGCAACATGAATGGATTCTTCAACAATTAATATTGTTTTATTATACACTTTATAAGTTTTGCTAGTTAATGAATAACCTAAAAAGATACCTTCGTCATCTTTAGATTCAAATTTTCCAAGGTTAGACTTGCCCTTGTTTAGTATAAAACACTTGCATCCAGATACTTTAAAATGTGATATATTAGGTTTCCTACCTTTGAAGAGTTCATACGACGTGAGTTTCAAAATGGATCTTATTAAAGTGCGATTTAGGACCTAGCAAGCCGAGCTTTTTGCATTTGCCCAAAAATATTTGGCAAAGAATTCTCATTTAACATTGTTCTTGCTATTTATGCTAAGGATTTGTTTTTTCTCTCTACAACACCATTTCGTTGTGATGTTGTATGAGCTGAAAAATCATTTGAAATACCAAATTCTTCGCAAAAGGATTGTAAAGCTTCCTTTTGAAATTCACCCCATGATCACTTCTAAGGGATTTAATTTTCAAGTCCTTTTCATTTTGGATAATAGTGGCAAATTTCTTAAAAACATTAAAGTTATCACTTTTGTATAAGATAAAGAATGTGCAGGTAAATCTTGAAAAGTCATAAACCAAAACAAGTATATAATAATTTCCAACAATGCTTTTGGTCCTAGAAGGTCCAAATAAATCCATGTGAATTAATTCTAGGGGATTAATAGTAGAAACATATTTTTTTGTTTTGGAGGAAGTTTTTACTTGTTTTCCCTTTTGACAAACATCACATAATCTGTCTTGTTCAAATTTAATTTCAAGTAAACCAATGACCTAATTCTTTGAAACAAGCTTGTTTAGGAATGTCATATGAATATATGCAAGTCTTTTATGCCAAATCCAAGGTTCATCATTGTTGAGATTGTTGATAGGAAGAGCACTGGTTTAGCTAAACCTACAATCTCAGAGCTTCTGATTTTTTATGATGACAACATAATTAATAACACATGTGATGTTTATGTGTTACATGTTCTATTGCTTACATGCTACTTGTTTTAATCAATGTATAAATCTGTTTAAAGCATGGAGAACATGATTGTGTTGATACATTGCATTTCACTGTGCTATATAATTGATTTTATTGGTGAATGCATGTCTGATGTTTTATAGAAAGAAAACCACAAGCACTTATGTTGAACTTTTTATTGTGTGGCAAAACAAAAGTTTTAAGTTGACTTCATTATGGGGTGAAACGACTAAAACTCGTGGCTTTGCACAAACTTGTTAAAAGTGTGCTGTGAGGATTTTCAAGGAAGAAGTTTTTCAAAACTATGTTTAACTATGTTACATAGTGGATTATATGCAACTTGCATTCGACTAAGTCTGTTACAGTTTTGAAATTTTGTTAATGCTTATGTTAAATGTTACAACGGCTATATTTTTATATATGTTGACCAAACATTTATTATGATTCGAATTCATTAATTTCACATTCAATTAACTGCATTAATTGCTGCTAACTACTTTGATTGAATTGTTACATTCAATTGCATTAGTAGTTAAGTCGATTAAAATGCGTCTGAATTGTGAAAATCTGTACATTGACGCGAACTTGATCTTTGTAAGAACTTTTGTGATTCTAACAGTTTTGTGATATTTTGCAGAGAGTGCATTCTTACAGAGAAAGGGAAAGAACTCCAAGAAACAAGAAGTGACTGTGGTGATCATCTACTTGTGGATTCTTGAAGAGGAAGTTATCTGCACTTACAAAGGCTGATCATAATATGCACATTTGGGTGTTACTGAAATATCAGAGGCTACAATCTTGTAAAGATTGGTTTGAGATTTCCCTATTGTGATTACAGGAAGAAGAGCGTGCCGCGTTCTTGACTTTGAGGGTGGCTCAAAGGGTGTGACTGCAGGAGAGGGGATTATTGTTGTTAGTCTGTTTTGTATATGCCTATATTTTGATTTGAGGGTTAGAGAGGTGTTTTATATTTTTGACGTGAGGTCGCTATAAAAACCTTGTTATAAAAACCTTGATCATTATAGTGCATTGACTTCCTGTGGTTGGAAGGACACTGGATGTAGGCTTGGCCGAACTAGTATAAAAACCTAGTGTTTGATCTTTCTATCCCTGCACTTTTATTCAGTCGACTGCATACTACATAAACAAATTGTTTTCCTTACGTTTCAAGAAAGCTTTAAAAGGCATCCACTTTGCGAAAAAGATTTAAAGAAAACTTTGTTTTTACATTTCACCAATTCACCCCCCTCTTGGATTGAGAAATCAAGCCATTCTATTTTCAACAATCATTTTTAGGAAGTAAGCATACAATGGAATCAAAAGAGGTATTTTTGAATTCAACCGTGTATATATATATATATATATATATATATATATATATTTGAATCTCTTACAAATGAAAACTAACTCATTTAATGATGCATAACAAATTAAACAATTATTAACTTCAATGGTCATTTTTAAACCTCTCACAATTATTTACCTTTGTTGTTATCACTATATTTAAGACATCTTGCATAATTTTTTTTATATCTCCATTCATATGTCTTGAGCAACCACTCACCAAATACCTCATTGATTTTTTTGGCTTCAAGACTTAACTGTAAAATAGATTAAAAAGAAGAAGCAAGTATCCAATTAAATTTGGGTCCTTTATGTTACAGGATTACAAAGCTCCTTTAGGTACCCATTAAAACTTTCCCTTGGAAACCCCACAATTCTTATAATAAAAGGAATTTGATGAGTTCACAACAATAGAAGCAAGTAACAAATGATGATTTACCCATGTTAAGAAAGCTTTTGAACTTTAATCGATTAATCTCACTAGTATAACTTATACCTTCTCTGTTTAGTACACTTCTTTGGGAACTTAGAAAGACATCAAGATTATATCTACCTAGAGTGAACTTAGAAAGAGATTTCATTAGATACTTATTATCTATCTATTTTGCATAATTTTCAAAACTAGATACAATTTTCTTATAATTGTTGACAAGGTTTTTATGAAATTTTTCTAAATCTTCTAAGTTAGTTTTTAGATTCTCATTCTCATCCTCTAGCTATTTTAATCTATTCTATAGCCACATATTTTCCCCTTTGTACCTATTATTTGAATAATGCAATTTGTTGGATTCCTCATGTAGTTCATTGAAAACATCAAGCAGTTGATAATATATCTTCACCATTAGAGTCAAAACTACTTACATTACTTTTGAAAGATTCAACATGAGCCATTAGGCAAAATTTATATCTTCTTTAAGGCTTTCACTAAAATCACTAGAGGTGTTTGAGGCATTGTCCTCCTAATTTATGTAAGCCTTCTTCTTCTACTTATACTTGTTGGCTTCGTTCTTCTCTTCAATTTTTTGTTTCACTTTGAAAACTAGTCATTCACTAGTGTAGAAAGGGCTTTAGACGTCTGTTATTTTGGGCTTTTAACGTCTAATCTTTGTCCGATGTCTATATGGGTGATGTTAATGAGACCTCAGACCCAATAGGTCAGACGTCTATATAGACGTCTGATACTATAGATCAGATGTCTAACACGTTGTCGTATTTGATTGGAACTTTTTCCGCTTGAGGCCTCTCGGGTTGCTCCTGGCTCATGGTGATTCCAGTTTACAACTTTATATTTTAGTTAAAGAGAATGTATTGTATGTTTTTTTTGTATTGGATGATTTTAAAAAAGTAGTGGAGAGAATTGGAGGAGTGCAAAACACAAGAAATCGCCGCCCAAGGACACGAGCAAAACTGCACCAAAATCCAACGAAAACGCATTTTAATCGGTTCAAATGAAAGATAATGCATCAAAGAGTGATGTAATCGGAGAAAATTAATTGAAAACAGTGCAAAAGTGAGAAAACAAACCTGAAAAGCACAACCCGTAGAAAGAAAACGCGAGGAAGATGAGGAACATTAAGTGTGCGTAACTGCTGCCTCGCGTTCGCGGTGTTTTAATGCAGCCATATAAAAGTCGGTTCCCCCCACATCAGACGTCTATATGGCTGTAGAAGTCGGATTGGCGAGATCGGACGTCTAAATGGAGTTAAAAAGTAACTTTTTATATTTCAAAAATGAGTATATAGAAGTCAATTCCCCCACATCAAACGTCTATATGGCTGTAAAAGTCGGATTGGCGGGATCGGACGTCTAATTGGAGTTAAAAAGTAACTTTTTAGATTTCAAAAATGAGTATATAGAAGTCGGTTCCCCCACATCGGACGTCTATATGGCTGTAAAAGTCGGATTGGCAGGATTGGACGTCTAAATGGAGCTAAAAAGTAACTTTTTAGATTTAAAAAATGAGTATATAGAAGTCGGTTCCCCCACATCAAACGTCTATATGGCTGTAAAATTCGGATTGGCGGGATCGGACGTCTAAATGGAGTTAAAAAGTAACTTTTTAGATTTAAAAAATGAGTATATAGAAGTCGGTTCCCCCCACATCGGACGTCTATATGGCTGTAAAAGTCGGATTGGCGGGATCGGACGTCTAAATGGAGTTAAAAAGTGACCTTTTAGATTTCAAAAATGAGTATATAGAATTCGGTTCCCCCCACATCGGACGTCTATATGGCTGTAGAAGTCGGATTAGCAGGATCAGACGTCTAAATGGAGTTAAAAAGTGACTTTTTTATATTTAAAAAATGAGTATATAGAAGTCGGTTCCTCCCACATCGGACGTCTATATGGTTGTAGAAGTCAGATTGGCGGGATCAGACGTCTAAATGGAGTCAAAAAGTGACCTTTTAGATTTAAAAAATAAGTATATAGAAGTCGGTTCCTCCCACATCGGACGTCTATATGGCTGTAGAAGTCAGATTGGCGGGATCGGACGTCTAAATGGAGTCAAAAAGTGACCTTTTAGATTTAAAAAATGAGTATATAGAAGTTTGTTCCCCCAGAACAGACGTTTATATGGTATTTTTATTTATGGAAAATGCCACCGGTCATTTTTTACGTTGGATATTCGAGGGTCGGACGTCTAAAGGATGACGTTAAAGACCTTTTCTGCACTAGGATTTAGTTTGATGTGGCCAGTTTTACCACACTCAAAGCATCTTGGGACAACAATTTGGTTTTGCTTCTTGAAAGGTCTCATGTTTCTTGTAAATATATTGTTGGATTTATTCTTATATTTTAGAAATTTTTAAAACATTTTTACCATAGATTTAATGCTTGATTGTTTGAGTTTTCATTACCTAGGTCATTTGTAGATTTAGCCTTTCTAGCAACAGATTTCACAACAACCTTTGTACGAGTCTTTAAGGTTATGGTGTGTCTTTTCTTCTCCTTCCTCCTCTTCTTTGAGTCTTTCTAGTTCTAGTTCATGTTCTCTCAATTTTCCAAAGAGAGTAGCCATATTCATGCTTGCATAATCCTTTGATTCAAATATTGTTGTATCATTAGGCTGCCATGTTCTATTTAGACTATTTAGGATATTGATGTTTAGTTCTTCCTTCTCAAATGTCTTGTCAAGTTCTAATAGGTTATTTACTATATGAGTAAACCTTTTCTGAACATCACAGATGCTTTCTCCAACAATCATCCTAAACATTTCATATTCTTGGATGAAGGTATTTTCCTTGATCTTTTAACCTCATTTATGCCTTCATGTGTCACCTCCAAGACATCCCACATTTCTTTTGTTGATTCACAAATAGAAACCCTATAAAATTCATCCAAAGTTAATGTAGAAGATATGATATTCTTGGTTTTAACATCATAATGTTCTCTCTTGTTTTCACCAGATGTCCATGAAGGAAATTCTTCAAGGATAGTTTTACCATTTTCAATTTTTGTAGGTTGAAAAGGTCCATTTACTACAACATCCCATACACTATTATCAACTGATTCTGAGAAAATATTCCTTCTAAGTTTCTAAAATAGGTAGTTTTCTTCAGGAACTAAGGGTAGTCTTTTTATGGATGCCCCTTCAACAAAGGTTTGAGAAATATTAGCAATAACACATGATATTTTAATCGATTATCTTTCAAAACCCATCTTTAGTGACAATTTTTATAATTGTTACAACTAGTATTCCAAAACCAAGAGGGAGGGACGGTAGAGAGGGTGATTGAATTGGTTTTTCAAAATTGTAATTCTCTTTTACTCAGTTTACAGATTGAGATGTTGATTATTTGAAATTTTCAAAGCACCAAGATAAACAAGAATAGAGAAAGAAATAAAAACAAAACACATAAATTTATACTGGTTCAATTCAATAAAATCTATATCTAGTTTTCTTTTAAGTAATCTAAGCTGGAAGATTTTCACTATATCAAATAGATTTTACAAGATTATAAATGCACCTTAACAATCTTAAACTCTAGGACACTAAAAACTTGATAAACTTATCAAGAACCACACCTTAATGCAATGGGACACGTAATTGCAATAAGACTATCACCTATACAATGATAACACTATAAATAATTGAAATATGTAGAAAAAAAATTGAAACAAATACACATGAAAGGTGCAAATTTTATAAAATAATCCTATAGCTAAGCAAGAAGCTCTAAAGCCAAAGCCATCTTGATTGATTCTTGATTAACTTCAATAAACTTAATAATGCTTTCTCCAAGAACTCGAACTCTTCTACCTCAGTGTTCCAACTCTTAGATTTCAAAGTTCATGATTAAGAATGAGAAGGAACCTGATTTTTAATGACAAATTCATTTTTTGATGATATTAATCGATTAAGAAAATAACCTAATCGATTAATGTCATTCGGGTTTGAAATCATGTGATTGTTTGTTGTATTAATTGATTACATTAGTCGGCTATCAATTAATGACAATTTAGTGACATGTATGTTTTTGAAATGGATTATTGTTGCACTAACATTATTCTTAATTTATTATGTTATGATTAATTTTTTTAATTACATTCTAGCTTGGCTTATCACATTCCATTTATAGAGATAATGGCCGACAATTTATAGATAAAAGATTTGAGTAGTTTTTAAAACAGCTCAGTAAAGTACCACATTACATTTTCTTTGTTAAACATCCTAAAACAATGATTAGATGAACGAGACTAATAAGATCATATTGAGAGATCTTAAGAAAAAGTTTGGAAAAATTAAAAGTTTTTGGGTTGAAGAAAATATCTAGCATACTTTGAGGTTATCATTTTACTACCCATTTTTCAACATGATAATTGTTTTGATTAACATATGGTCAAATGCAATTATTCCAATCGAGCTTGGAGGGACCTCTTAGGAAAGGCAATTTTTTTTATGAAAGTAGCAACAATGATTATCTAAGATTAGATTTGGAACTCATAAGTGAAATTGATGAAGAGATATTGTTTAACAAAAAAGTTGTAACACAATCTCTGAACTTCAGAATGAACAATATCTTAGATGCGGTAATTGATCCTAACGATGTTATCTTAACACATTTGAAATAG
The DNA here is from genome assembly GCF_016808095.1 of Vigna angularis. NCBI lineage: Eukaryota > Viridiplantae > Streptophyta > Magnoliopsida > Fabales > Fabaceae > Vigna > Vigna angularis. The sequence goes on along the minus strand of NC_068974.1, from coordinate 26,755,640 downwards.
AGACAAATTTTAAAAGAATTAATTTAAAAAATATTTTATACATCAATCTTTTTAAAACCCGACATATAATTTGTTTTAACATATAGTTTTCACATTTTTTTCTTTTGTTCTTTTATACTGTATTAGTTATGTTATTTTAATAATTTCTTGCAATATAGTTAAGAATTTATGCTTCTATTCTTTTTTATTGTGCCACTACTAGCTATAAGGCATCTTAGTGTTACAACCATTATGTTAGATGTCAGAACCCATTTAAAACGCACCCAAACCCTCTGAACGGATTCCAGATGTCAAGCAAAGGAAGTCTGAGATTTAGAAAGTGGAAAACAGGTGTGTTGCGGATTGGACGAACGTTTTTTACGGTAGAGTAAAACTGAAAATTTTCTAAGTTTCGTGCCAATTCTCTGCATGCACCAGCCATCTTCAACCTTCTGAAATCTCCTCCTTCCTCTAAAAGATCTTCCTTTTCTCTACAAAATATCACCCTTTCTCTTCTCCGATCACTACTCAGGCATCGTAGAAGCACTTCCGGCGTCAAGAGCTTCTAGTTAAACCGTTCGGTTTGTGAAGCTGAGCTGGTAAGTTCTTCTCTTCACTCAGTCGTGCGTTTTCCTGGACATGCAAACCAAGTTCTGGTTTCATGTGTTGATCACCCTTCTCATAAGGAGTGGTTCTGATAGTGTTGGGGTTTCACTTGTTGTAGTTTGGATTGTCAAGCGTTGATGGTAGAGGGACTTGTAGAGGGGTGAATTGTATTCTTCCTTTGTGAACGTTCGGTCACGCTCAAAGGTAAGGGAAGCTTATATAATTTAATTGTATGTTCGTTTTTACGTTCCTTGCCAATGAATGCATGTTTGTTGAGTGACTAAATGTATATGAAGTATGATTTTTAATATGTTTTGACTATATGAAGTATGATTATTTACTATGATATGGATGTTTGAGTTTATGAAAATAGATGTTGAGAGATGAATTGATATAAGGAATTCTAGTATGAAATTTCCCTATGAAAGTGTAAGTTCGTCACTGAACGGTCCTTGACCGTTCGATTTTTCTAGTGAACTTGATTGGAATTGAATTCTTTCATTTGGGAAGAATCCTAGTTGAGCACGAACGTCTTCGTTTTGTAATACTGTGCATGAGCGTTCGGCCAAGCGTAGTTGTTCCTTGGTATTCGGTTATAAACTTAAGTATATCTATATGTAATTGTATATTTTCGTTTGTTCTTAAACACTACTAAAAAAGGTATCTTATTATATTTATCAAGCCTTTCTCCTATAAGTTTAGTAGTGCTCGGTCTTACACCAAGCGTTCGTATTGAGTAGTGCTCGATTTTCCACCAAGCGCTCGTGCTGAGTAAGTACTCGGTCTTACACCAGGTACTCATTCCCTTTCTGAAAATATGTATATATATATATATATATATATATATATATATATATATATATATATATATATATATATAAGAACGTTCGTTCAAACTTAATAGGGTTCGCCCTTTTCGGTGCTCGGTCTTCAACTGACATTCTGATTGTTCTTGATGTTTAACTCATTCAAAAGCTAAGTATAATTATTGACGTTCGGTTTATTCACCTGATTTAATTCTTTACCTGTATTTGAGGTTTTCACAGTGTCTGTCTTAAATTGGTTTCAGCCTAGAGTCTTAGTATTCGACTTAGGCCTATTAGCGTTCGGTTTAACTCGGGAGTTAGTTCATTCAATTGGCTTACCTAGTAAATAAACGTTTGATTCCTAATCATTCTTGCGAACTATTATGTTAATCACTCCCTTTCTTAAAACCAATGATTCCATCTCTCGGTTTGATCCGTTTGGAACTGGAGACCTTTGGTCTCACTCCAAGCGTTCGGTCTGGTTCAAGGTTGATGTTTAACGTTCGGTATTTGGTATCCTTAGTGATCTTTGTACGAAGGGTTTAATTGAGATTATTAATAATGAAAGATGAAAAGAATATGATATGGATGAAATGTTTTGGATTATGGAGGAGCGTTCTGGGGAGGAATAACTCATGAATGTATATTGGAATTTGTAAAGTATGAATGTGGGCATGCTAAGCTGGTGGTTCATCCTGATGTTTCGTGATTACTCGTCCTCACGTAGAGGAGGGTAAGTCATGTGTGGGAACGGCAGGAGGTCTTAGTCCTTATGGTTAATTTGGACAGATAGGATTAACCTCGGGTGGCAACTGTTGAGGGTATCTCAGTTACTACATCACCCGGGTGCACGAACGTCGTAGCTACACATAATTCATACAGTCCGGACAGTCAGTCTAGTATTAGGCTTTGCATGAACGAGTGATGAATTATCTTGTTTGGTTGATTGTGTGAAATATATGTTTATACATGAATTGAATTACATAAGCTTACCATATGTTTCCTGTCTTGTCTGTTTTGTACGTTCGGTTGTCCTTCTGTTGCAATGATCATCCATATGGATGTGAGTAGAAGGAGACGAGTTGCTGGAAGAGGCGCTGGAGGAAGATAACTTTATGGAGGTAGAAGTTAAAACCGAATAGTAGAATCGTTCGGTTAGTAGTATAGTCTGATAGTAAGGTGATCGCTCGATCACCTTTTCCCTTTACTTTTGTATGACCGTTCAGTATGGGTTTTTGTAAACCGTTCGGTTAGAATTGCTTAGTTTTAAGATGATCGTTCGACCATCTTTTCCCTTTCTCTTATGGTAGGACCGTTCGGTATAGTATTTTGTAAACCGTTCGGTCGGGATTTGCTTATGTTATTCGGTTTTAATTTTCTAGTTTTCTTGTAAGGCCATTCGACCACAAGCATACTTCTCTTTTAATGTAAGACTGATCTGTAATATTATTTAATGTGATTATTCTATTATATAGTTTTAGACTGTGTTTTTGAAATGTTACATTAGATATTTTATATTAACTAAATACAGAACTTATTTATCAAATATAAGTAGGTGTAAATTTTAGTATACTTAATTTTATAAGATTAAGTTAGACTTCTTAAATAATAATAATAATAATAATAATAATAATAATAATAATAATAAAGATAATAATAATAATATAATAATTATTATTATTATTATTTTTTTTGTATTCTAAATATTTTAGAAATTATATTACTCACTTACATTTGTTTTTACATTGATAATAATCAAAGATTTATTTTATTTTGTTCAAATACTTGGTATGACATATATAAATTTATCGTTGAGCTTATATGGCTGGATATTATTTCATCTGTTACAAATTTTGGAGTGGTATTAAAAACAATGGAAATCTGTATGGTAGTTAATTGAAGCACAAATATAATAGTATTATTATTATTTTTTATTTTTTTAACTGCAGTAAAACATTATTGTGGTAAAATATGATTTCAACCTTAATTGACTAAAAAAACCTTTTCTTTCTACATTTATTGATTGTCTAAATAGTGGTGATATGCTGGCACCATCAAATAAAAAAAACAATATCCGCTCAACAATTCTAAATAATAATATTGTAATATATTTATTTTATTTTTAATTTGAATTCTGATATATATTATTATATTATTAAAGTGACTGTCAAATGAAAGTATTTTTTTAAAGAGTGTCAAAATATTATTCTTATTATCATCACATTGATTAACTGACATAAAATATTAGTTATCATAATTTAACTCAAATAATTGAGATAAAAAGGAATCATTTTATACTGCTCATTCCTGTTTATAGTCGAACATACATTACGATGCTATTAACAATTATTAACATTATATCTTATTTTATTTTAATTACCCATAAAATTTAATTAATATATATATTAAGTTTTTATTTAGGAATTTAAATAAATAGAATATTGTAATGTGTTTTTGAATAGTTTAGTTTTAGTTAAGAGAAGAAATTAGAAAATCACAATAAGTTTTTAAAATGCCCAAAAACTTTGAAAAAAAAATGAAAAATGGAAATATATTTGATAATTTAGTATTTTTTTTATTCCTAAAATCAAAGTTAGATGCTCCGTCGCGATGACTTCTTTGAATATATTGTCAGAAAAATAGAGGTGTAGTAGGGTGAAGAAATAACTATAGAAAACCAATATGGTAAAGTTTTTATACTAGTTGAAATTATCATCATTGTCTTGTCACCTCTTTAAAACCCTATTATCATCTTTTAAGAACTCAATAAACAAAATTCAAAGGTTTATGCAAGAAAACCAAAGATCTGTTTCAATAAAATACTAACTCCTTTAATAAATGGAGACTTATTTTGAAACTAAACAAACTATAATTATTTATTTTTAAGTGTGTTTAAAAGCAGATGATTTGATTTAAAAGCATAAGGAAATCAAAAGTATATAAAATTGGTAATACATTTTCAATATAGAAAAATGCAACATGAACACAAATTTTGTGTAAATTAAAAGCATGGTTAGAAGATGAATTTGATTAATGAGGGCTAACAGAAAAAAAAAGACGGAAAAGTCAATCAAACTACAACTTTTGTAAAAGAAAAACTCATACAATGATTTTTTGAGTTTGTCATAAATTTCTAGATTGAAACACATTAATTATATAAAAGAATCTTATATGAAGATATGCAAAATGTCAAAGTTAAAATAAAGGAATCTATATTTTTTAAGGGTATTATTAGAATATCAAATTTAAATGTAAGTTCAAATCTCGGATTAAGTACAAATAAAAAAGTTAGTTAATATAATATGAAAAGTATGATTCATAAATTTATTTTTTTAAGATGTTATTTTTGGAGATGATAAATTTATTATTTTAAGATGTTATTTTTGGAAATTATATTATTAGAGTTTAACTCGAGTTTTAAAGTCACTTTGAAAATAGATTTGTGTAACATTTTTATCACAAAACACGTCTAATATAGTTAAGATATCCAAAGTTTCATCATTAACCGATTTGGTTTCCAATGTTGAAGATTAGGATCCACTGATCATATTTATTCCTTCTTTAGGACACACAAAATTAACTTTATTCTTGTTATCAATGAGTGTTAAAATGACTTTAAATCTATCAGTTAATTCACTTCATACCAAAAGTTTTAGTTAGGTTGATTTTTTTTTTTAACATGGGTCAAATTAAATTCGATTTATTTAACCTATGAGTTAAATAAATCCGAATCAGAATAAATGTGAGATGACTTAATCTTTTAACAACAATTATTTATAATTTATAACTATTTTTTATTATAATTATTCATTATTTTAAATTTGTTAGTTGTTATTTTTATTTTTTATTTTTTTAAGACTATAATATTGTTTAATGGTATTTGAATTATTTGGATTAATTTATTTGTTTGTTTAACACTTTGATTTTTATTTACTATATTTATAATACCACTTCATAATTGTAATTAATGTTTAATAAAATAGATTAACATTTTTATTTTAATGTTATAAATAGGTGAATCAAATCAATTTACTTTAATTATACTATAGTAAATATATGAAATAAGTTGGAAGAACAAAATATATTTAAATAAGTTAATCTACTTAATCTACCAATATTGTGGGTTACAAAATTTCTGCTCCATAAAAATAGTGAATCAGTTAAGTTGATTCAATTTTAACTTAATAAGTGATAAACTACTCATATGAGTTGGATTAACTCATTTTAACATCTCTTGTAATTAAACAAACTTCCATATTTCTTTTTACCTAACCATTGGAAAAGACTTTCCACAACTTTATTAGTTGCATTCAGATGATGTCCATATATGATTTAAAGAATTCATCATTTCTTTTAAGAATTTGAATTAAGAACTCAACCAACAACATACATGCATAGATTTATAAGGGAAAAACAAAAGGTCAAAATGAACACTCAAAATGGACAAGAAAAAAAAAGAACAATGAGACAAAATCTTTCTAAAAATGAGTGGAAAAATATTTGTCATTTTAAAGAAATGTTAAATTATATTAATTTAATATTTGGTTCATATAGTTTAAAAAATAACTTTAATGTAAAAATTCTAATGTGATGATTATTAGAATATAAATGTATTAAAGTTATAGGGATTATTTTAGAGTTATTAAAATTAATCCCTCTCTTCTCACTTCAAAAGGAAAATTTGATATTTTTTTAAAGTTTATAAAATATCACAAAATAGAGATAGTTTTTACTTTTGTGAAAGGGTTGCATTCTTGAAAAGATAGAGGAAAAGTTATGTTCTTGAATAGATAAAGAAACAATGACCTTGACAGAAGAAGACTTCCTAATCGCTAATTTCTATATCATCAAAATGTCATATGTGAGAAGTAAGAGAAGGAAAAACATTGATTAAGAGAACTTTGCAATGGATCTAGATATTTTCTTTTCCTTCATAAATATGTATATGAGAATATTGTGTGAATCATGAAATTTAAGATCTTGTATGTTTTCATTCAATTAAAATTATATAAATTTACTTACATACTTGCTATTTCGAATAACTATGTAGTTTACTCTATTGAACATGAATGTGACTTAAGCATTGATGAGGATCCAATCTATTTTAGACAAGCCATGGAAAGTAGCAATTCAAAGAATTGGTTGAATGTTATGAAAGAAGAATTGAAATAAATGGATGATAATAAAGTATGAGATCTAGTTGAATTGCCTAAGGGTTAAAAAAAGTTGGCTGTAAATGGGTCTTTTAGACCAAACGTGACTCAAAATGCATTCTTGAAAGGTATAAAGCTAGATTAGTCCCTAAAGGTTTCATTCAAAAGGATGGAATCAACTACAAAGAGACCTTCTCTCCTGTTTCTAAGAAGGACTCTTTGATAATTGTTTTGGATTTGGTAGCTCATTATGATTTAGAGTGTCACTAAATGGATGTAAAAACCGTTTTTCTGAATGTTACTTTGAAGAGGAAGTTTATATGGATCAACCAGAAGGTTTTCTAATAACAGGAAAAAAAATTGGTGAGTAAATTAAAGAAATCAATATATGGACTAAAACAAGCTTCTCGACAATGGTATTTAAAATTTAATGATAGCATAACTTCATATGGTTTTATAGAAAACATCGTTGACTGGTTATATACATAAAGATTAATGTGAGTAGGTTTGTTATTTTAGTTTTATATGTTGACGATATTCTTCTTGCTACTAATAATATTAGTATGTTATATGATGAAAAGAAGTTTCTCTCTAGCAACTTTAAAATGAAATATACGAATAAGGCATCTTATGTGATAGGAATAGAAATATTTTGTGATAGATTACAATGATTGTTAAGCTTGTCTCAAAAAGGCTATATTAACAAAGTGTTAGAGAGATTCATAATGAAAAAAATGCTCTTCAGAGAAGCTACAAGACAAGAGAAGAGCAATGATCTTCGTTGGCTACCACTCAACTAGAGCCTATAAATTTTTTGATCCAATTAAAGGAAAGGTGATCTTGATTAAAGATGTTGTGTTTCTGGAAGATGAAAGGTTGGACTGGAAGCAGAAGCAATTCAGCCTAGGAAAGTCTATAATATGTAGAGAATATAGCAACACAATAGAGCAAAAAATAAGCCTTGCAAGTAGTAAGTGTGTGCAATCTGGAAGCAGTAAAGGAGTGAAAGATAATGAGCACCATTCTGAAGCTACCAGAACACGAAGGAGACACGTGCTGCCACAGAGATTTAGTGAGTATGAGGTGTATGTTGATACACAGATTGGTGATGAAGGAGATCTGGTGCACATAGCTCTGTTTGCAAGTGCAGAACCAATAGATGAAATAGAAGCCTTGAAGAAATCTGTGTGGAGAGATGCAATGAAGGAAGAAATTGATTCCATCGAGAAGAATGGAACTTGGGAGTTAGTTGATCTTCCAGTTGGAAAGAAAAGCATTGGAGTGAAATGGGTGTTCAAGAAGAAACTCAAGCCAGATGGATCAATATCCAAACATAAATCAAGATTGGTTCCAAAGGGATTTCTTCAGAAGCAAGGTGTGGAGTTTTCAGAAGTATTTGCACCAGTAGCTAGAATGGAAACAGTTAGATTGGTGATAATAGTAGCTTGTACACGAGGTTGGCCACTCTTCCAGCTTGATGTGAAGTCTGCGTTTCTTCACGGACCCTTGGAAGAAGAGGTCTATGTATAGCAGCCTCCTTGTTTCATTGAAATAGGAAGAGAATCACAAGTTTATAGGCTACATAAAGCCTTATACGGGTTGAAGCAGGCTCTCAGAGCCTGGAACAGAAGGATTTACTCCTTTCTCATCAAACTCAAATTCACAAGGTGTGTTGTAGAGCAGGGAGTCTATGTGAAGGGAGACACAGGAGAATATCTACTGATCTTATGCTTGTATGTGGATGATTTACTCATCACGGGTTCAAATGCAGCTCATATAGAAGATTTTAAAAGGATCATGGCATCTGAATTTAAGATGACAGACCTGGGAAGGTTGAGTTATTTCCTAAGAATGGAGTTTTCCTATACTACTGCAGGTTTGATGATGCACCAGAAAAAATATGCTTAAGATTTGCTAAAACGTTTTAACATGTCATCATGCAATGCTGCAAGGAGTCCAATGGAGGTAAATTTGAAGTTGCTGAGAGATGAATCAGAGAAGGGAATATATGAGACTGAATTCAAGCAAATAATTGGTTCTTTATGGTTTCTGTGTAACAGCAGACCAGAGTTGGCATTTTGTCTTGGCTTGATCAGCAGATTCATGGGCAGCTCGAAGAGATCTCACCTGCTTACTGCTAAGAGGGTGTTAAGATATGTTCAAGGCACTATTGATCATGGAATACTTTTTGCCATTGGAAAACAAAAATTTGAGTTGGAATCAGTTGGTTATACTGATACAGATCATGGTGGTGATCTAGTGGAAAGGAAGAGTACTTTCGGATTTGTGTTTCTGCTAAACAAGGCACTTGCCTCGTGGTGTTCTAAAAAGCAACCAGTAATTGCTTTGTCCAACTGTGAAGCAGAGTACATTGCTGGAAGTTTTGCAACTTGCCAATGTGTGTGGCTGGAAGAATTGCTAATGGAATTGAGGGTTCTAATAAAGACTCCACTACAGCTAAGGATAGATAACATTTTAGTCATAAATTTGTCCAAAAACCCAGTAACTCATGGCAGAAGCAAGCATATAGAAGTGAAGTACCATTTTCTAAGGGATTTGGTGAGCAAAGGAAGAATTGTCTTAACATATTGCAAGACTGAGGAGCAAATGGCTAACATTCTTACAAAATCATTGAAGATAGAGCTTTGAATTTCTGAAGAAAAAGATGGGTGTTATCTCCCTAGGTGCTTATCTTAGAAGAGAGTGTTAATGTGCATTAATAAGCCAAGACAATAGTTTAAACTGTTTTGACACCTATGCCTTATTGTTATATAAACTCAACACTTGTACCTACTTCTAATAATCAGAAATACAACTCATGAAATATTCATTCAATATATTTTGTTTCTCTCGGGTTATACTCCTTGTTTCTTTGCTTTTTCTGTTTTCTGTTTTTCTGCTACCACTTCCATTGTTCTACCAGTAACCCTTTTATTAGAAAATCAATAATTATAAGATCAATGCTACACGCTCTCTGTCTTTTAACTTTTTCTTTAATGCAAAGTGTTTCAATTCCATGTGATTAGGACTTTATAAATACTTGTCATTCAGAAGATTGTTACATATTATCACAATAAATTGTAACTACATTATTCCCAAAAATAAATCAGTAAGAGATTTGCAATGATTGCTAAATATAACCATAACCACGTTGATTAACCTAATTTATAGAAAATTCAAAACTGCAAAAAAATCAATAGGATAATTCATTTGCAAATATATCCAAAAGTTCTACAAAATATAACCATAATCATATTGATTAACACAATAAATGAAACAAATTCAAAATCACAATAACCAGTAATCCCAATTCAAAACCTAAGAAAACAAACTCACCTTCCTTTGAACCATATTGATTAACCAATGAAAATTCCTTCTAAAAAGTAATAACATCTGATGTGGAAGCATTCACATCCATCGGATATGGAGAAATGCATTGTTTAAAAAGCAATAGAGTTGTTCATACCAGGGCAAGCCATTATGAGAGATGGAGTGCAATAAATAATAAACGGTGGCATAGCGAAAGAGATGAGCGATATACTTATCAAAGTTAAGTTCGACAATGATGAAAAGGTAGAACTGAGACCAATGATTGAAGTGAAAAGTTAAAAGTGAGAGAGAGACGATGAAGTCATAAGCTAAACTTATCAAGGAGACAACTAAGAGACGTAGCACTGAAGGGAGATGAAATAGGGAGATACAACGGCGATGAGGTTCAAAACTTTGTGAGCCACACTTTTCAGTCAACAAGAGAGATGAAAAACACAATTTTCTTTTTCCTGCAAATCATTTAAAGATAATTTGAATTTCTTTTACTTTATTTTAGGCTACGTTTTTATTTCTTAGTCAACACATTGTAAAGGCAATACTTAAATAAATATAACATAAATTATCAATGCTTAATTAACCCTGGTTTTTTTGTAGTCCTTAAACCTCAATTATAGAATTATTTATTAGATTTAATTTATTTTCCGTTCATATCTGTGCATTTATCTTCATATATTTATATTCTATTTTTATATTTATATTCCGTTTATATATTGTTTCAAACAATTATATATATGTAAAATTGTACTCTCTTCTGATGGAATAAGAAATACAATTCCTATCCTTTCTTTTCTCATAACATGGTATCAGAAGAAAATTAATTTTTTATCACGTTCTTCCGCAACCAATTCTTTTCCTGTCCAGATCTTCATTTTCTACCTTTCGTTCTTGGTTTTTCTGCCTTTTTCTTCTCCTTTTATGGCTACTCCCTCTGTTACTCTCGCATCGTTGCAAGATACAACACATGACTATTACATTCATCCTAATGAGAATCCTTCATTGGTGCTTGTTTCCCCGATTCTTGAAGGTCACAATTATCATGGATGGGCTCGCTCGATGTCTATGGCACTACAAATGAAGAATAAATTTGGCTTTGTTGATGGTTCCATTCCTTGTCCAGCTGGTACAGATCCAATGGTTCAAGCATGGAAGCGTTGCAATAATCTAGTTTTATCTTGGATCAATCATTCTGTTTCTCATGAGATTGCTACAAGTATTATTTGGATTGACTCTGCTGCTACGGCATGGAAGGATCTCAAAGATCGTTTCTCCCAAGGTGATTCTGTTCGAATTTCACAATTGCATCAAGATCTTTATTCAATGCATCAATCTGATCTAAGTGTTACTGCATATTACACTAAAATGAAGATTCTCTGGGATGAACTTTGCAATTTTCGCCCTATTCCTGAATGCCAATCTTCTGCTTCTTGTTGTGTTGTTTCTAAGACAATGAAGGAATATCGTGAAAATGATTGTGTTCTTTGTTTTCTTAGAGGCTTGAATGATAATTACTCTGTTGTTCGTTCTCAGATCCTTCTCATGGATCCCTTGCCTTCTTTACCCAAAATTTTTTCGATGATAATTCAACATGAGCGATTTTCGATGATAATTCAAGCACTCACCTATTAATACACAAAATTCCTTGGATTTTGTCACCAAAATTATTTCACCTCCATCACCTCTTTTCTCAGAAGTTACTGATCAACCCTCTTTACCACTTACATCTCCTCCTTCTATTGTTTCCGACCCTGTTATTTTCTCTTCTCAGCCTGTTTCTGTTGAACCTGTCACTGCTACTCCACAAAGGAAATCAATTAGGCCAAAACATACACCATCTTATCTGCAGGACTATCATTGCAACATGTCATCTACTTCTTCCGCCACTCAGTCATCCACAGGTACCTTATATCCTATCTCTTCATATCTATCATATGATGCATTATCATCTCTTCACAAATCATATGTCCTTAATCTTTCCCAAGTTAGTGAACCTAAAACCTATAACCAAGCCATCAAACATGATTGTTGGAGAAATGCCATGGATCAAGAAATTGCAGCTTTAGAAAATACCAAAACTTGGGTTTTGACTGATCTACCTAATGGAAAGCAACCTATCGGATGTAAATGGGTATACAAAATAAAGAGGCATGCTGATGGGAGTATTGAACGATACAAGGCAAGGCTTGTAGCCAAAGGCTACACACAACAACAAGGTTTAGATTACTTTGAGACTTTTTCACCTGTTGTCAAACTCACAACAGTAAGATTGGTTCTAGCTTTAGCAGCTTTCAAACATTGGTATTTACATCAACTAGATGTAACTAATGCCTTTTTACATGGGGATCTAGATGAAGAAGTATACATGTCTCTTCCTCTTGGTTATAAATCTGAAAAACCAGGACAAGTTTGCAAGTTGTTGAAGTCTTTATATGGACTCAAACAAGCCTCTAGACAATGGAATTACAAGTTGACAACTACTTTACTTTCTTTGGGCTACACACAATCAAAATCAGATTATTCACTTTTTGTCAAAAGTGATTCTGCTCATATTACCATCTTACTTGTTTATGTAGATGATATAGTTTTGGCAGGTGATGACATCCAGGAAATCCAAACTGTGAAGGCTCTATTGAATGCAAAGTTCAAGATTAAAGACTTAGGCCAACTCAAGTATTTTCTGGGCTTAGAAATTGCAAGATCTCAACAGGGCATTAATTTGTCACAAAGGAAGTATGCTCTAGAGTTACTAGAAGATGCAGGATTGTTGGGGTGTCAACCTGTTTCTACTCCTATACAGCCAGGCACAAAATTTTCCAAGACAGAAGGGAAACCCTATTCAGATGTGCAGGCCTATAGAAGACTTCTTGGCAGGTTACTATATCTAACCAACACAAGACCAGATTTATGTTTCGCTGTTAGTACTCTCAGTCAATTTCTTTCCAATCCTTTGGAAGATCACTATGCAGCAGCAATAAGAATCCTGAGATATATCAAGAACAATCCAGGACAAGGATTATTCTTTCCCTCCAACACAGAACATGCTCTCAAGGCTTTTAGTGATTCTGATTGGGCTGCTTGCCCTAACACTAGAAGGTCTGTGACTGGTTTTAATGTGTTCTATGGTGCATCATTAATTAGCTGGAAATCCAAGAAGCAAGGTACTATATCTAGATCATCAACCGAAGCAGAATATAGAGCTTTAGCTTCCACAACATGTGAAATTCAATGGCTTCTGTATTTGCTCCATGATTTGAAACAACCTCTACCACAACCAGTTTCTCTGTTTTGTGACAATCAATCTGCTATACAAATTGCACAAAATCCAGCCATGCATGAAAGAACAAAGCATATTGAAATTGATTGTCATCTCATAAGAGATAAAGTTCAAGCTGGTGTAATTAAGCTCCTGTCCATTCCTACTTCAGCACAACTTGCAGACATTCATACTAAAGCTTTGCATCCAGCACAATTTCAATCTTTGTTGTCCAAGCTGAGCATTAAGGATATATATGCTGCAGCTTGAGGGGGGATATTAGATTTAATTTATTTTCCGTTCATATCTGTGCATTTATCTTCATATATTTATATTCTATTTTTATATTTATATTCCGTTTATATATTGTTTCAAACAATTATATATATGTAAAATTGTACTCTCTTCTGATGGAATAAGAAATACAATTCCTATCCTTTCTTTTCTCATAACATTATTGCCTTTACTGTTTTAGGCAATATTTATCTACTGATGGTTTAGTTTAACATTGCCTAAAGTAAAAAAAAAAGGTGTAATGTCTCTCGATAACAACCAAGAAAGTTGAAATTTAAGTTTTTCTCTTTTTGTCACTTTTATATACTTCTTTGATCCTTTCTCAAAATAATTGTAACATCTCATAATCTTATACTTGATAATTCATAATTTATATATTGTAACATTACATTTACGGTAACATCCCGTAATCTCACACTTGAAAATTTGTAGTTGATATATATCTATACATATGTTTTAAACTCAGATTTTAACTACAAACTCATAAATATAACTCGGATTCTTCTAATTTATTCTTCTATCTCTTTCTTCATTGGCACTGGATCAGACGACATTCCTTCATCTGCTCCCGTATAACGAATTATACGATCATCGCACATACACAAACACAAACAAGTATGGTGAGTTAACATGCAACAAATCATTTATAAAACATGCATAATTACTTTGATACAAACATCATATAATAATTATGTCAGACACCCTCATACCATCATACCACAATCACACCATAGATACTCATCCCATCATACCACAATTCCTATTAGACACTCGTCCCACAATACCCAATAAACACTCATCCCACAATACTCAATAGACACCACAATACCCAATAGACACTCATTCCACTATACTCAATAGACACTCATCCCACAATACTCAATAGACACTCATCCCACTATACTTAATAGACACTCATCCGGATGATACGTTGATGAGCGGTCACGGGAGGTTATGCACATGTGATGCCTTCTACTTCCTCTTACAAATACACTTCCAAAATACTCCATACCATCCACAAGGTTAGTCCTCAACACTATGTCCAAAATTGGCACATAGACTAGGACCTCCTGCCCCTCTCACCACATAATTCATCCTTCTCTGCTTGAGACTGGATGATTATTAGAGTATCAGGATAACCTCCAACTACAGGACCCTCAACATCAACATATACATAAATACCATACCATTACTGAATCTCTCCACGAGACTCATACCATGCTCATATTCCTCAACTCACATTATACCCTTACAAAATCTCCCCATAATACTCATATCATGTTCAGATGCATAAATTCAATATAATAAAATCTAATCATCGTAGAAATCATACAAAATGAATATATCACAAAATAAATTAACAATACTAAAATATCACCATAAATGGTCACCGGAGAAGAATCAAATGTTTGACGAATCAAACTCACCATAAACGCCAGTACATATGACTAGTCACTACTTACTGGATTGGACCAGGGTTGCTCTATGATCAGGGATGGACCAACTCCGGTTTTTAAGATTCCTCTATCTTACCATCACAATTATAATTCATAATTACGTATCTACCACAATAACATGAATTCATTCTAACAAGATATATTGAACAATAGTTTAACAATACATAATCTGTTCAACAAGATTTAAGTTAAAAACTTGTCGAGTAGACTTCCAGGAAAGAGAGGTGCGTCACAATGGACAACTTAAGTACCAAGTCTTTCTTTAGCCAAAATGTTCCTCAACTAGTTTTAACAAATTTCTTATTTACAGATTCAAAACAACAGCATATAATATTAACACAGAAATTCAATATAGATAGATATACAGTAAGCATTAACAATATTCAAATAGAATTTCAAGACATGAATAGTAATAAAACAGTACTAAATCATAATATAAAAGCTTAGAAAGGTTAGCTCCCCTACCTTTATTCCAGACTTCTCTTTCTCCAAATTTGTTTCCCCGAAAACCTTTCATAACCTCTACTCTTCTTGCAACTAAAAATTTCTCCCTAACTCTTTCTTCTCTATTTCTCAAGCTCTCACTTGATTCTTCTTCTCTTTGTGCATAATAACCTCTCCTCTCATGGCTATTTATAGTCCAAAAATTTTACTATTTAACAATTTTAATATTATTTATTATTTTAGTATTATCTTATTATATTAATATTTTAATCACCACTTGACCTATTTGATCCCTCAATAATGCCTTAAAATCTGAGTGCTTTATCCACTATCAATATTTTAAATTTTATTTTATTTTTTCGTTTTTTTTTTACAAAAAGGTAGAAAAGAGTTTGAACCCATCACCACAAATTTTATACCAATTAAGCTACTAAAATTTCTTATTTAACTTTTCACATAAACGTATTATATTTTTCATTCACAAAGAAATTCATTTTTACTAGTAATAAAATTGTAAATATTTTTCATGGGTCTTACAATAATAGGTTTATAACTTGTGAACACAAATAATTGGATCCTTTAATGTATTCAATTACATTTAAATTAATAATATTATGTCCTATAACATCATACATAAGGTTTTTTCTAAAACAAAATTTCACCACTTCTATTAATAGATTTAATCATTCACAAGGTTCATATTTGAGATGAGAATCTCAAATTAATCATTTTCTTTTTTTTTCGTGTCTTAATTGGATTCTTATTTTGTGAAAATTGTAACAATTACACATTTGTTGTTAAATTGGGCCAACCGATGTTATTGTTAGGTTCACGTGACATGTTGATATTATTTTTTAAATGACGTAGAGTTTTTTATTTGATGGAGTGATCCTAATCGGTCTTTTTATTTATTTTTAAAATAAAAGAAATTGGCAAAAATGAATTAAACATTGAATTGAGTACTTTGTTAGAATTAGGGACTAGGAAAAGAGAAGTTTTATTTTAGGATTCATACAAATTGAAAATCAATTTTAGAAATTGAGGATTTAATTTAAAAAAGTAGGGTTCATTCGCAATTCACATTGAAAAATTGTGAGGTATTCATCACGGATAATTGACAAGATAGAGCATGGGATATGCTAAATCAAAATTAGAAGCTTTTTTAGCTACTGGAAATCACTTACACAAGGAGCCGAATCTCCCCCTTACTTTCTTTAGGTTTCTGTAGATGTTAACTTTTGGCTAGAGGACGGGATTCAACCTCAGATAATTGAATCTGGAATTAATCAAGTGCTTAGAATTGTCCATACTGAAAATTGCAAGGAAAAGAATCCAAATCTTTGCTCTTTTGCCAGCAGGGTTAATGTTTAAAGCACTGAAAGAAGTCTAGAGAAACCCAACTTTGCCTTGGTTGTTTTTGAAGTTGTGTATGCTTCACCTATAACTGAGAGCTCTTCCAAGGAAATCCTCAAAGCTCAGTGTACTAGTTTGGTGGAAGAAGTGGGATTTCCTTACCATATTATTTTTGTAATTGATGGAGGCAAGAGAGATATTGATATGTAGGCTTACATATTTTGTGCAAATTTGATTGTATTCTACAACTGAGCCTTATTTTTCCAAATTGAATCCCCAATTTCCAATCACAAAAAACCTCTCAAATCGCGAGACCAATTTGCGAAGCTAGCGTCCATTATCGCCTCTTATTCGCGATTCAACCTGCAGAAAATCAAATCACAGACCAGCAGAAACCCTAGAATCCCAAATTGTGTCACCATCATGATTTAATCTGCGAAACCCTCGCGTATCCAAAGCCCTAAAACCAAATCTCCAAATTTTCTGATTGATTCCCAAATTTTTGTTGTGATTGAACCCTAAAGCCAAATGAACCCTAAAACCAAATCCCTAATTCTCATAAACAAGTTTGTTTAATTAACTTTTTCCAATCTTTTTAATTTTAAAAAAAATAAAATTCCACGTCAGACTTACCTATAAGTAAATAACATGAGTCACGTCATTTAAAACACTAACATCAGCATGTCATGTGAATATAACACTAACGTTGTTAGTCTAATTTATCAGGTCTAATTGTTGCAATTTTAACAAAATAAAAACCCAATTAAGACTAAAAAAAAGAAAGGGACCAATTTGAGATTTCAATCCCAAATAGTAACCTCGAAAATGATTAAATCATTTGAATATTATCAAGTCTAATTGGTCAAGTAAAAGAAAAAAGACTAATTAAGACATAATACTATTTTGATTTTCTAATTAAGACTAGTGTAGTTTCGACCTTACAAAAATTATAAATCCAAAGTAAGATTGTAAATAATTAGTTAATTATATATTTATTACTTTTCTTTCGAAACCAAATTAACTTTCATGTCGAATAATCTTTGATAAATATCTTTGGTGAACATCGACAAACATGAATTAAATTTGGAATAATAGCATTGGACAAACAATCATTGAAAAATTAAACTATTAACGCTACACATTGAAACACCTAATTTTACAATATGGTTAAAATGATTGATTTTACAATAAATTATAAAAAAATTGATATAGAAGAAAGTATAACTTTCTTTTTTCTAAATGAATAGCATTTTATCATGTGAATCTACCCTATATAGAAATAGTCTTGGCAGATGTGCATATTTCAACATAATTTTCTAATATCTGAGGCCGACAATAATTTTACTTTTCAATCTTTTCTTTTTCTTTCACTGAGGATATAAACTTTCTATTCACAATCTTTTAGAGTCTTTTTCTTCTTGTTTTCCTTCTCATCTCACAACTCAACTTTTCCCTTTCTTTCTTCATTTCCCTCTTGCAAGTCAAATATTTTCTTTTTCCTCATACAAGTCTTTACAGAAGTGACATTAAAAGTCATGGTAAGAAAAAAAAATTGTAAACGTAATTTTGTAGTTTTCTGATTTTCATTTTACCTGTAATTTTGTGATTTTTCATAATTTTAGTTATTTTAGTTTTGATTTATTTATGATGTTGTATTTCTTATTTATTTGTTATTTTATGATTTTGAACTTCTACGTTTTAATTTTCTTTCATTTTCATGTTGATAGTTACTTTTTCTTCTACCTCATATGAGTGGTTATCATCTTGGGACAATATAACATAACATGTATTCTTCTAAAAATAGTTAGGTCATCAAATAACTTCATTTTTTTGTTTAGAAATTTTGATAGCTCATGTTATCTCAGTAGTGTAAAATCTCTCAAAGCAACTCCATATGCATTAGCTAAAGATCTCCCATGAGATCATATCACAATTTTTCTCACAAGCCATGGCCATTTTTTAGTGATACCACTAAAATAGTTTTGAATTAAATCATACCTTTGAAGATGTTGGAGAACAGATTTTGAAAACCACCAAATTCAATTAAAATGCATACATCTAAACTTACCTAAACTAAATATTTATACTATATATTATGTGCTTTATCGGTAGAAAACATAAATTGTTTTCTAACTGTAAATAATTAAAGCCTTAATTTTTTAAATTTTAATTAATATAATAGTTTAAAATCTATCAACTAAGATATATATATATATATATATATATATATATATATATATATATATAAATAGGATAAATAGAATAAAT
Source organism: Vigna angularis (assembly GCF_016808095.1). Classification (NCBI taxonomy): domain Eukaryota; kingdom Viridiplantae; phylum Streptophyta; class Magnoliopsida; order Fabales; family Fabaceae; genus Vigna; species Vigna angularis. The sequence goes on along the minus strand of NC_068974.1, from coordinate 26,736,700 downwards.
AAAAATAAAAATATCTTAATAATTATTTATACCAATATACAAAGAAGAAATATTTTTTTTATAATTATTCATTACATAAAATTATTTGTCATTACTTTAAAATAACTCCATTATTTTAAATAATGCACAACAATACAATTTCTTTATTTAAGATTGGCTACATAATTTCTTGATTAACAAAAGAATAATGTAATTAATTAATTTTTATTTTTATACATTAATTTATTGATTTTTTTATCATTTGGTATGCACTTATTTGTCCTTTAGTGATTTATAGTAATTATATTCATATCAAGGCACACCACTTCTAATAAAAAAAATGCTTTTAGTCTTAAGAAAATTATCTCAATAAAATAATAGAATATATGTGCAGCTAAACCTTCACAGTAAAAAATTCTTAAAACATAAATCAACCTTTAAAAACACTCAACATGCATTTCAATATAAACTTTGCTGTTAGAATTAATTTAAGTGCATATTTAATTGCATCAACTTAATTATATCAAACATTAAAAGAATTAAACCAAACAGTGTGTCATAAATAAATTTTTACACAAAGACACAAAAAACCACCTAAATCAAAATTATTTTTGTAAAATTGAGTTGAAAGATTAATTCCATTATTTAATGCTCTTATTTTTTTTTATCTTTCTTTAGTATTTTTAATGTTGTTTTCCAAAGTGAGAAATGTAATAATTTGTTTTAATATATATATCATTTTTTATATCATGAAATAAATTAATTAAATATTATGAAAAATAAAAAATAAAACATTAAAAAGAATTATATTGCGTTTAATTTTATAAAAATAATTAAATAAAATTGTTTTTGAAAATGTATATTAAAAATCAAGGAAAATAATAATCTCCAAGGTAAATACTTTTCACAAATAATATTAATTTCTTCAAGAGAATAATACTTTTCAGAAAAGATGTTAATTTCTCTCAAAGATACTAAAAAACCAGATTGATTAAATATTTTCTTAAAAAACAAAAATCAACCATTTTTCTGAAAGAGCCTAGAAATAGAAAATCGTGTAGGTTTCTCGAAACTTCCACCAAAATCGAGATGCTACTACACCTGTAGAACACCAACTTCAACACCCTAATGATTTAAACATATCTTTCCACCATATCATCAACCTCAAACTCAAAATCTAAGAACAAATTCTGAGTTGTCAAAGTGAGATAGAGCATAACTTCACAGAAAGATTGTGCAACAACCGCAAAACTGAAGAGAAAGAGGGTAGAAGAAGAACAAACACCTTCACGGTCAAAGATGGGTGTGGATTACTACAAGATCTTGCAGGTTGATAAAAACGCCAAAGACGATGACTTGAAGAAGGCTTACAGGAAACTTGCTATGAAATGGCACCCAGATAAAAACCCCAACAACAAAAAGGAAGCCGAAGCTAAGTTTAAGCAGATTTCCGAAGCATACGAGGTATGTTTTCATAACGGTGTTGTAAATTTTTAACTTTTTGTGGAACTAGGAGTGGAATAATGAAACCCAATGAAGTATTTCATCTGGCTTATGTTTACTTTTTTTAATCTAGTATGATTTCAAACATTTTTCTCTAGGTTGTCGTAAATTTTTGAGTTTTTCTTTCCTGAAATTAGAAGTAATTAGTGAAACACAGATGAAACATTTCATCTGGTTATGCTAATTTTTCTTTATGTCATTGTGCTTCCATGGTTTTTCAACAAGGGTTCATGCAAAATTTTAAGCTTTTATGAATAAACAATGGAATTCACTAAAGAGATTTATTTGTCTGGAGGTTGATGCTTACTTTATTTACCTTGTTATTGTTGAAGGTGCTTAGCGATCCTCAAAAGAAAGCTATTTATGATCAATATGGAGAAGAGGGTCTGAAAGGTCAGGTTCCTCCTCCTGATGCTGGTGGTGCTGGAACTACATACTTTTCCACTGGAGATGTTCCGGGATCTTTTCGGTTCAATCCAAGGAATGCAGATGACATTTTTGCAGAATTTTTTGGCTTCTCAAGCCCATTTGGAGGAATGGGTGGGAGAGGTGGTGGCGGCGGAGGCGGAGGCGGCATGAGATCAAGGTTCCCTGGTGGGATGTTCGGTGATGATATGTTTGCATCTTTTGGGGATGGAACGGTACATATGAGTCAAGGGGCTCCTCGGAAAGCTCCTCCCATTGAGAACAAGTTGCCTTGCACTCTTGAGGAGATATATAGAGGAACTACAAAGAAGATGAAGATCTCTAGAGAAATTGCTGATGCCAGTGGGTGAGTACATGTTAATACCTGACTATTTCTTCTCCTATATTTGAGGATCTTCTGGTTTTCTTAGTTTTTGTTGTCTTGTATGTGGTATGATCTCTGATATGCACAATTTTGTGCATGACTGAAATGGGCGAGCTTTCAATCTGGGGTTTTTGTAAAAGCATATAATTGATCCTAAAACATGATTGCAATATACTATTTTCACTTGTTTACATGATTGCAATATACTATTTTCACTTTTTTGAGTGCTTGACGTGAAATTGTTAACCAAAGCTTGATAATTGGTTGTCCTTCTGTATGCTATGTTCAAGCCATGAGGGAAAGTTGTTTAGTTAACACAATGTTTACTGCATAAACTGTTTGTTGTTTGAAAGTTGTTATTTTGTGCCATTTGAACTTTGTTTAAAGAGGAACATTGATAACTACGTTCTAAACCTATTTTAATAGCTACTGGAATATTAGAAGACACTTGTACTTTGAAACATTATGAAGCATATCCTTTCTGCACTGCAAAGTTTGTACAACCTCTGATATGTGTTCCTAGACATTATTTAATTGTTTACTGGTGGTTCAGAGGTGAATTGAAACAATGCTTTAGTTTGCAAAGGTATATACAGAACTTACTAGGTTTTAATTTCTAGAATCTAAATAAATAAAAATTACATCAGTTAGTCTGTGATTGGTAGGCATTAGATGGATGGTGGTGGTGAATGTTATATTGGTGTTCTATTTCAACTCATTACATACTTTTGGCACTTAGTTATTCCTAGTAATATGACTTCATGGGATGTAAGCTTGAAATAATGAGGGTTAATGATCTAACAAGTGAGAAGGTGTTTGGTAAATTGCTGAACTTCTATTCTACATGGTCATTTTGTCGTTATTTTGTTACGCTAACACAACAAAATTTATTTATGAATAAAACCTGATCTGAACAACTGTTTCATTATACATTCTTATTAGCAATGCCCCTTAGGCCTTACATATTGTAACGAAACAACTAAGTTTGCATAGTTTATCCAGTTTAGAACTTAGATATAGAAATTTTACTCATAAAATATTTTCATTATAGTATGAACTTAATCATTGGCATTAAGGATTATTCTTGTAAAACTTGGCAGGGCACACTAAACTATTATTTCTTTTCCTTTTGATCATCAAATGACTCTTATCTGTTTAATTAGAATGTTCTTTTAGTTTCCTTTCTTTTGTTGTGATAGTTTCCTGTTAAACTTAATTATGTCAAAGTGTGATGACTGACTCTTTCTCTTGTGGTGCAGCAAAACCATGCCAGTAGAAGAGATCTTAACCATTAATGTGAAGCCTGGCTGGAAGAAGGGAACAAAGATCACCTTCCCTGAAAAGGGAAATGAACAGCCAAATGTGACGCCGGCCGATCTCGTCTTCATCATTGACGAAAAGCCACACGGGGTCTTCACCCGTGACGGAAATGACCTTGTTGTAACGCAGAAGATTTCCCTTGCAGAGGCCTTAACTGGTTATACAGTGCACCTCACCACCCTGGATGGTAGAAACTTAACCATACCAATCAGCAATGTTATTCATCCCAGTTATGAAGAGGTTGTTACAAGAGAAGGCATGCCACTTCCAAAAGATCCATCAAAGAAGGGAAACTTGAGGATAAAGTTTAACATCAAGTTTCCAACTAGGCTCACTGATGAGCAAAAAGCAGGCATCAAGAAGCTCTTGGCTGCATGAAAAGGCTTGGTTAGTATAGTATTTCAGATTTCCCTCTTATAGCTACTTTAATGAAGATGTAAGATATAGTAATAAACCTTTCCAAGAAAAAAGAATGTACTAAGAAACATTGTTGTTCCTCTATAAATTGTTTTTTTGAGTGAAAAGTTTTTTGGTTTGATTCTTTTGTATGGATTAAAAGTTAATGTGCAGGGCTTTGTAATCATCCTTGTTCTATTTAGCAGGGATCAACTGTGTTAGGATGAGCTCTGAACTACACTCAGTACAAATTCTTCTTCCAAATTTTGCTCCAGAGCTTGGAAGTGAAATGTTTAGTTATTTAATCAGAAAATTAAAGTTGTATTTTTAGGGTTATACTGAAATATTAGTTATTGTATTGGAAAGCTTACTTGAGATATTTATATCTTCTTTAATGTGGAAAGCTTACTTCCTCTGTTAGAAGAGATGGATTAAGAAAGTTAAGAGATTAATTTAATGTAATTTTAATAATGTTAATAAAAAATTTTAGATTTATAAAATTCATTGATAAGTTTAATACCAATAAATACCAATTACCATGTGCTGTCTTCACTTAATAAAAAGTGAACCTGTGGATTGTGAAATTCAGAAGATGGTAAAGAAAATTTGTGGGTTCCACCACAAATTTTTAAACATATCAAAATATCGACAATGGACTGTTTTTCCCTTGGTCAAAATGTAAATTTAGTGAACATGTTTCAATTTAAAATTTTTTTTTGTACATTGCAATGGAAAAGTTTGCTTTCGAAATAGGTTAGATTTGTCCCATCCGCAAAATAAATTATAATTTTTCTAAGGTTGGTCCCATTTAAGGGTATTGATAATTTTTTAATTTTTTTCTTTTTGTGTATTAAGATAAAATATATTAAATTTAAGTATAATAAATCAAAATTTATCAAACTAAAATATATTAAGTAAAATGATTTTTATAATGATTAATTGTATAATTTTAAAAAAATGTGATAATTGGTTTAGTATTCATGCTTTAAAAGATTAGATCATTGGACATAGTACATTAATGTAGCACTATTATGCAATTCCAATTGGAATTGAATTGAATGGCATGATTAGATATCCAATGTAACACCTAAAAAATAAAAGTAATTATATGTATGTTGTGGTTTTGAATAATTAATTATGGTGTGCATTAGTATGTAGAAAGTATGAAAAATAATAATAATAAATAAATAAATTTTTGGTTAGTGTAATTAGTTTCAAACATGTTTTGTATATGTAAGATAAAGATTATTGTTTGTATTTTTTTTTACCATTTTGTTTAGCTTGGTTTTTCTTGTATTAATTATTTGAATTTGATGCAATTTGTGCTGGCAATTTTTGGTTAAAAGGAGGGACATAATTATAAGTTAAATAATAAAAATTAATACTAATATGGAAAATAAGAAAAGCATGGAGTTGATGTTTTGTTTCCCTAAAACATGGGTGCATGTTTTGGTAAAGGGGACCCATCCCTTTCATTTGTTTGTTTTTCTTTCCATTGTGTTACGACAACCATCTTCCAAGAGGCTTCATTCTCTTGATATAAGCTTCTTAAGGCCAAAAGAGAGGAGGAGAAGAGAGAAGGGATTTAAGTTAGAATTTTCTTTGAATTTGAGAGTGAAAACAAGCAAAGGTGGTGGTCTAGGAGTATCAAGAGTGAAGAATTTCTTGCAAGGAGAAGAGGTAAGGGGAGCTAGGCCTTTTCTGTAAATTGTAGAGATAATTTATGCATTTGGGGTTTGTATTATTAAGTGGTTTGATGAACGATTTATGCTTAAAGTGATCTTGTTTAGTATGAATCCGTATGAATGACGTATGAGTGGTGGTAGAATGTTGTTATTGAAGAAGATCTCGGAAAAGGGGATGAAAAATGGGGTTTCTGGAAATCTGGTGTGATTCTGCAGAATTCTGCAGAACGCGCACTCGTCCAAATGGCTCGACCAATTAGTGGTCGGCCAAAATACTTTGAGCGTTCGGTCCTATGTTCTACTAACCTCAGCGTTCGTCCTTGGGTAAAAGTTAGTGATATAATAGACGTTCGTCCAAACAATGTTCAACATGATAGTATTCGGTTTCGTCTTATTTGATCTGTATAGCGTTCATCCAAACACTGATTATTCGGTCTTATCATATTTGATCTGTATAGCGTTCGTCCCAATAGTATTCACAGTAATCTGATAGTGTTCGTCTTATTGAGCGTTCGTCCAAACAGTATTCATAGTGATCTGATAGTGCTCGGTCTATTGTACGTTCGTTCAAACAGTGTTTACCTCATAGTATTCGGTCTCGTGGTAGTTAGTCTATACACGTTCGTGCACACAGTATTCGATCTCATTACGTTTGATCTGGTAGTGTTCGTCCAGACTATTCGATCTCAGTGTTCGGTTTCTTAGTAATCGTCCAAACAGTATTAAATCTGATAGTGTTTCCTGTCATAGCGATCGTTCATATTAGTAGCGTTCGGTCTTGATGTTGCTTGTTCTCAGGTAGAGAGCGTCCATAAGTTGCTTTTGATCTTGATAATAATTGTCCTCAGGTGTCCTCAGGTAGCGAGCGTCAATAGATAATAACGAGCGTTCGGTCTTGATTTTGCTTGTTCTCGGGTAGCGAGCGTCCATAAGTACCTTTTGATCTTGATGATAATTGTTTTCAGATTTCCTCAAGTAACGAGCGTCCCTAGGAGTAGCGAGCGTTCATATTAGTAGCGATCGGTCTTAGTAACGTTCGGTCTTAGTGGTGGTTTTAATAGTATTCAACCTAATCGTATTTGTTCTAATAGCAATCGGTGTTTTAGCGTTCGGTCTAAAAGTGCTCGATCTGATAACGTTCGGATGCTACTTTGGTAAGTAGGTGTGATAATGAGAGATTAATTTGGCATAAACCATACTACTTTGGTAAGTAGGCGGAATATTACCTTGTTGTGCTACTTTGGTAAGTAGACAATATTACCTTGTTGTGCTACTTTGGTAAGTAGACAATATCACCTTGTTATGCTACTTTGGTAAGTAGACAATATCATCTTATTGTACTACTTTGGTAAGTAGACGATATCACCTTATTGTGCTACTTTGGTAAGTAGACAATATCACCTTGTTGTATTACTTTGGTAAGTAGATCACCTCGTTAGATTACTTTGGTAAGTAGTCGATATCACATTGTTTTACTACTTTGGTAAGTAGACAAAAGGATTGTTGACTGCTTTGCTTTGGTAAGTAGGCAGGTTAATAATATGTTGCATTGACTCTAGTAAATGTATTGCTAGTTCTGACTTGAAAAATATTATATAGTATCAATGTAATAGTCTGTTCTTGAGTATGTTCGAGATGCATGTATTGGACTGATTGCCACACTTGTGATATTAGTAAGATTGTGGATAATGTATATTTCTTGATTTGGTTAGCTCACCCTACTGTTTGTGTTTGTGTATGTGAATGCAATGATCGTATAATGTGTGGTATTATACGGGAGCAGAAACTATTTCAGATGAATTAGCATATGGTTCTGGACTTGCTTAGAAGATGAGAGATCTGTGGGAAAAAGGAGACAAGGGGAATTTCTAAAATAAATCTATGTTTGAATTTCCGAACTGTGTGAAATTTTAAATTTCAGAAGTTTATGAACTGTGTGGAATTTTATTTCAGAAGACTTGTGTTGTAATAAAGAACGTAATATTTTGTTGGTGTTGAAAAAAAAAATTGTATATGTATTTTATGGAACATAAATTGTAACGCCTAATTCGGGGTGTTACACTGTTTGGTATCAGAGCAATGGTTTTCGAAAATCTTTTGGGGCTTTTGGGAAGTGAGCTCGTTAACTTGTGTTGTGTGACTCTGTGATTTGTTGTGATGATTATGTAGCTCTTTTGGAGAGCACTGGTTTGAAAGGTAGAGATATGCATTGTTTTGACTTGTATTTGAATTACTTTCTTTTGACATATATGATAGAACATGGCACGTCGATCTAACAATGTTGGTCAAACACCTCCAATTGATGATTTTAATCGGGCTGTTGATCGGATGATCAACACAATAGAGAGGCAGCATACCACTCAGGAACCGAGGACTTATTCGAGGTTGAATGACTTTTTGAGGCACGACCCAACAAGGTTCAATGGAAGGGCTACGCCAGATAAAGCAGACGCTTGGGTCAAGGACATTGAGAAGATCTTTCATGTGATCAAGTGCACAGATGAGGAAAAACTAGATTACGCAACCTTCACACTGAAAGAGGAAGCAGAGTACTGGTGGGATGGTATGAAACGACTAATGGAATCTGATGAAGAGGCTATTACTTGGAATAGTTTCAAGGACAAGTTTTTGGAAAAGTACTTTCCGACTAGAGCCAAGATCGAAAGGGAGCAAGAATTTTTGGCCTTGCGTCAAAATGGGATGTCGGTGCAAGAGTACATCGATAGGTTTGAGTATCTCATCCATTTTTATAGTCAGCACATGACGGAAGGGTGGAAGTGTCAAAGATTTGAGCAGGGTCTGAGATATGACCTGAAGAGAATGATTGTACCTCTTGAAATCAAGAAGTTTCCAGCCTTAGTTGAGAAGACAAAAAAGGTGGAGTTATTGGAAATAAACCGAAACCGAGTTGACAAGACTCAGAAGAACAAGTTTATTAGAGGAAAGCCATGGAAGAAGCCATATCAGCGACCTCAACCGCTTATGCCACCAGCCATGAAATGTTTCGAATGCGGTGGTGCGCACTACAAGAGGGATTGTCCTAAGCTCTCTGGAGTGAAGGTTGAAGAGAAAAGGTGCTTTGTGTGTAACAAGCCAGGACATTTTGCTCATGTTTGTCCTGAGAAGAAGATAGCACATGCACCACAACAACCAAGTTCTTCAGGCGTGAAGCCCAAGATAACTGGAAGGGTTTTCGCTTTGACCAGTGAAGAGGCTGCAAAGCCAGGTAATCTCATCCTTGACACATGCCTTTTGTTTGGTGAACGTGTACATGTATTGTTTGATTCCGGAGCTACGCACTCCTTTATTTCTTCTACTTGTTTGAAAGACTTAAGTATACCGGTGAGTAATCTAAGGTATGAATTGATGGTTTCTACACCAACATCGGGTCAGATCTCAACCAGTTCAATCTGTGTTGGATGCCCGATTGTAGTCTTCGGACGCAAGTTCAAAGTGAACTTAATCTCCTTACATCTCCAAGGCTTAGATGTCATTCTGGGAATGGATTGGTTGACCGCCAATCACGTTCTTCTTTATTGTGGACGACAACGATTAGTTTTTCCAGACTCAGATGGTTTAGAGTTGATCTCAACCAAAGAAGTTCTAAAGGATGTTAGTAATGGGGCCATGTGTTTTGTATTGGTAGCTCAAGAGAAGAAAGGTTTTGAGGTTCAGACGACGGGTATTCCGGTAGTGGAAGAGTTCGAGGATGTCTTCCCAGATGAAGTACCAGGGTTGCCACCCACCAGGGAAGTGGAGTTCTCTATAGACTTGGTACCAGGAGCTGGACTAGTGTCTATGGCTCCGACAGAGCTAGCAGAGCTGAAGAGACAAATTGAGGAACTACTGGAGAAGAGGTTTATCAGGCCGAGTGTGTCACCATGGGGAGCTCCAGTCTTGTTAGTAAAGAAGAAAGATGGTAGTTCAAGGTTGTGCATCGACTATCGACAGCTGAACAAGTTGACGATTAAGAACAAGTACCCACTGCCAAGAATTGATGACTTGTTGGATCAGTTGCGAGGAGCTGGTGTGTTTTCAAAAATTGACCTGAGGTCTGGATACCATCAGATCTTAGTCAAACCAGAGGATAGTTAGAAGACGGCTTTCAGGTCACGTTATGGTCACTACGAGTATGTGGTGATGCCGTTTGGAGTGACCAATGCTCCTGCTATATTCATGGATTACATGAATCGAATATTTCGACCGTGGCTAGATAAATTTGTTGTTGTGTTCATAGACGACATTCTTATATATTCAAGGGATCATGAAGAACATGCAGAGCATTTGAGGATTGTGTTGGAAACTCTTAGGAAGCATCAATTGTTTGGGAAATTATCTAAGTGTGAATTTTGGTTGGAGGAAATACAGTTTCTTGGCCACGTGATTTCTGTCAAAGGAATTTCTGTAGATCCAACGAAGGTGGAGGCAGTGCTAAAGTGGGAACGTCCAAAGATGGTGTCAGAAGTAAGAAGTTTTATGGGCCTAGCTGGGTACTACAGGAAGTTCGTCGAAGGTTTCTCCAAGATAGTGGGTCCTTTGACGCAATTGACTCGTAAAGAACAACCTTTCTTATGGACCGACAAGTGTGAAACAAGTTTTGAAGAGATGAAGAAACGGTTGACAAGTGCTCCAGTATTAGCAGTTCTTGATACTTCTAAAGCTTTTGAAGTGTTTTGTGATGCTTCATACCATGGGCTCGGTTGTGTATTGATGCAGGAGAAGCGACCAGTAGCTTATGCATCGAGACAGTTGAAAGTGCATGAAAGGAACTATCCAACGCACGACATCGAGTTAGCGGCTGTGGTTTTTGCTCTGAGGACTTGGAGGCACTATTTTTACGGATCACGTTTGCAAATCTTTAGTGATCACAAGAGTTTGAAGTATCTCTTCGATCAGAAGGAGTTGAACATGAGGCAGAGAAGGTGGATGGAGTACTTGAAGGATTTTGATTTTGAGTTACAGTACCATCCAGGGAAGGCAAATGTTGTAGCCGATGCTTTGAGTAGGAAGCGAATGCATATGTCAGCTTTGATGGTGAAGGAGTTTGAATTAATAGAGAAGTTCAGAGATATGAACTTGGGATTGCAGCTGAGCCAAGATCACCTTTGGTGTTGTCATTTAAAGATCACAAATGATTTCTTGGAAGAGATCAAAGTGGGACAAAAGGAAGACACAAGTCTACAAGATACGGTGGACTTGTTGGGAACAGATCAAGCTAAAGACTTCAGTTTGGGATTAGATGGTATTATTCGTTTTAAGAATAGAGTCTGCGTTCCAGCAAAGGATGAGTTGAAGAAGATGATTCTAGAAGAAGGACACAAGAGTCGTCTTAGCATACATCCTGGTATGACTAAGATGTACAAAGACTTGAAAGAATCTTTCTGGTGGAGTGGGATGAAAAAGGATGTGGCAAAGTTTGTATCTTCTTGTTTGGTATGTCAGAAGGTTAAGATAAAACATCAAAGGCCAGGTGGAATGTTACAACAGTTGGATATTCCCCAATGGAAATGGGACAGCATCTCGATGGACTTTGTAACTCATTTACCAAGATCATGGAAGGGTCATGATTCCATTTGGGTGATAGTTGATCGATTAACGAAAAGTGCTCACTTTTTGCCAATCAACCTGAGAATGTCAATGCAGAAATTAGCGGAGTTGTATATTCAGGAAATAGTGAGATTGCATGGTGTACCAAATAGCATTGTCTCAGATCGAGATCCAAGGTTTACGTCAAGGTTCTGGCAGCAATTGCAAGAGGCTTTGGGTTCGAAGTTAAGAATGAGTTCAGCATATCATCCTCAAACAGATGGACAAATAGAAAGGACTATTCAGTCATTGGAAGATCTGCTGAGAACGTGTGTATTGGATCATTTGGGAGGTTGGAGTGAGGTTTTGCCTTTGGTGGAATTCACATACAACAACAGCTTTCATGCGAGCATTAGAATGGCACCGTATGAAGCATTGTATGGGAGAAGGTGCAGGACACCTTTGTGCTGGTTTCAGGATGGAGAAACAATTTCAGTAGGTCCCGAGTTATTGCAGCAAACAACAGAAAAAGTCAAGTTGATACAAGATCGGATGCGTGCAACACAAAGTCGGCAAAAATCTTTTGCAGACAAGAGAAGGAGACCTCTTGAGTTCAACGAAGGAGATCATGTGTTTCTACGTGTGACACCGGTTACCGGCATAGGTAGGGCTATTAAATCAAGGAAGTTGTCACCAAAGTTTCTCGGTCCTTACGATATTCTTAGGAGGATTGGACCTGTAGCATATGAGGTAGCGTTACCACCACAGCTGGCGAACTTGCATAATGTGTTCCACGTGTCGCAGTTGAGGAAGTATGTCTCTGATCCGACTCATGTTTTGGAAACAGATGACATCCAAGTGCGCGAAGATCTTACTATCGAAGCGATGCCAGTAAAGGTGTTAGAAGTTCAAACAAAGAAGTTACGGGGAAAGGAAATTCGTACGGTGAAGGTACTTTGGAACGACGAAACCCAAGACATGACATGGGAACTAGAGGATCATATGATTAAAGAATACCCTCATTTGTTTGAGTAACAATTAATTTTCGAGGACGAAAATTTTTGGAGTTGGGGTGAATGTAACACCTATAGAAAAATAAAAGTAATTATATGTATGTTGTGGTTTTGAATAATTAATTATGGTGTGCATTAGTATGTAGAAAGTATGAAAAATAATAATAATAAATAAATAAATTTTTGGTTAGTGTAATTAGTTTCAAACATATTTTGCATATGTAAGATAAAGATTATTGTTTGTATTTTTTTTTACCATTTTGTTTAGCTTGGTTTTTCTTGTATTAATTATTTGAATTTGATGCAATTTGTGCTGGCAATCTTTGGTTAAAAAGAGGGACATAATTATAAGTTAAATAATAAAAATTAATACTAATATGGAAAATAAGAAAAGCATGGAGTTGATGTTTTGTTTCCCGTAAAACATGGGTGCATGTTTTGGTAAAGGGGACCCATCCCTTTCATTTGTTTGTTTTTCTTTCCATTGTGTTACGGCAACCATCTTCCAAGAGGCTTCATTCTCTTGATATAAGCTTCTTAAGGCCAAAAGAGAGGAGGAGAAGAGAGAAGGGATTTAAGTTAGAATTTTCTTTGAATTTGAGAGTAAAAACAGGCAAAGGTGGTGGTCTAGGAGTATCAAGAGTGAAGAATTTCTTGCAAGGAGAAGAGGTAAGGGGAGTTAGACCTTTTCTGTAAATTGTAGAGATAATTTATGTATTTGGGGTTTGTATTATTAAGTGGCTTGATGAATGATTTATGCTTAAAGTGATCTTGTTTAGTATGAATCCGTATGAATGACGTATGAGTGGTGGTAGAATGTTGTTGTTGAAGAAGATCTCGGAAAAGGGGATGAAAAATGGGGTTTCTGGGTTTCTGGAAATCTGGTGTGATTCTGCAGAATTCTGCAGAACGCGCACTCGTCCAAATGGCTCGACCAATAGTGGTCGGCCAAAATACTTTGAGCGTTCGGTCCTATGTTCTACTAACCTCAGCGTTCGTCCTTGGGTAAAAGTTAGTGATATAATAGACGTTTGTCCAAACAATGTTCAACATGATAGTATTCGGTTTCGTCTTATTTGATCTGTATAGCGTTCGTCCAAACACTGATTATTCGGTCTTATCATATTTGATATGTATAGCGTTCGTCCCAATAGTATTCACAGTAATCTGATAGTGTTCGTCTTATTGAGCGTTCGTCCAAACAATATTCATAGTGATCTGATAGTGCTCGGTCTATTGTACGTTCGTTCAAACAGTGTTTACCTCATAGTATTCGGTCTCGTGGTAGTTAGTCTATACACATTCGTGCACACAGTATTCGATCTCATTACGTTTGATCTGGTAGTGTTCGTCCAGACTATTCGATCTCAGTGTTCGGTTTCTTAGTAATCGTCCAAACAGTATTAAATCTGATAGTGTTTCCTGTCATAGCGATCGTTCATATTAGTAGCGTTCGGTCTTGATGTTGCTTGTTCTCAGGTAGAGAGCGTCCATAAGTTGCTTTTGATCTTGATAATAATTGTCCTCAGGTGTCCTCAGGTAGCGAGCGTCAATAGATAATAACGAGCGTTCGGTCTTGATTTTGCTTGTTCTCGGGTAGCGAGCGTCCATAGGTACCTTTTGATCTTGATGATAATTGTTTTCAGATTTCCTCAAGTAACGAGCGTCCCTAGGAGTAGCGAGCGTTCATATTAGTAGCGATCGGTCTTAGTAACGTTCGGTCTTAGTGGTGGTTTTAATAGTATTCAACCTAATCGTATTTGTTCTAATAGCAATCGGTGTTTTAGCGTTCGGTCTAAAAGTGCTCGATCTGATAACGTTCGGATGCTACTTTGGTAAGTAGGTGTGATAATGAGAGATTAATTTGGCATAAACCGTACTACTTTGGTAAGTAGGCGGAATATTACCTTGTTGTGCTACTTTGGTAAGTAGACAATATTACCTTGTTGTGCTACTTTGGTAAGTAGACAATATCACCTTGTTGTGCTACTTTGGTAAGTAGACAATATCATCTTATTGTACTACTTTGGTAAGTAGACGATATCACCTTATTGTGCTACTTTGGTAAGTAGACAATATCACCTTGTTGTACTACTTTGGTAAGTAGATCACCTCGTTAGATTACTTTGGTAAGTAGTCGGTATCACATGGTTTTACTACTTTGGTAAGTAGACAAAAGGATTGTTGACTGCTTTGCTTTGGTAAGTAGGCAGGTTAATAATATGTTGCATTGACTCTAGTAAATGTATTGCTAGTTCTGACTTGAGAAATATTATATAGTATCAATGTAATAGTCTGTTCTTGAGTATGTTCGAGATGCATGTATTGGACTGATTGTCACACTTGTGATATTAGTAAGATTGTGGATAATGTATATTTCTTGATTTGGTTAGCTCACCCTATTGTTTGTGTTTGTGTATGTGAATGCAATGATCGTATAATGTGTGGTATTATACGGGAGCAGAAACTATTTCAGATGAATTAGCAGATGGTTCTGGACTTGCTTAGAAGATGAGAGATCTGTGGGAAAAAGGAGACGTGGGGAATTTCTAAAATAAATCTATGTTTGAATTTCCGAACTGTGTGAAATTTTAAATTTCAGAAGTTTATGAACTGTGTGGAATTTTATTTCAGAAGACTTGTGTTGTAATAAAGAACGTAATATTTTGTTGGTGTTAAAAAAAAAATTGTATATGTATTTTATGGAACATAAATTGTAACGCCTAATTCGGGGTGTTACATCCAATTTATTGGATCAGCGAGAGGAGGAACATGTATAAAAAAAGGCATAGTCCACCATCGATGTTGGATCGGGTGGTGCCTTTGGTCTACACCAGTTCCGGTGGATGATGTTTGCTGCATTACCCTTTTCTCATGGAACATGTACAAGTGCATTAAAGCAATTCAGGCATTATTACATTTCTTTATTTATTATTTTTAAGATAAATAAATATTTTTGGCCAAATTGTTTATAGGTTTGTGTAAACCAGCGATAGTTATAAGACTTTGCTTGTCAACACAAATTAATCCAAAATGGATTTGTATTTAAACATATTTTATTATTAACGTTTGATCATTATCTCAAAATATCTCTAGTAACTAATATAATTACCTAAAGTTTTGATATTGATGGTAAACCATGTGGCTTAAAAAAAGTTAGACTATTATTTGAATATATTTATAATTATTAATTTTATGACGTGAGTTTAATTCTTTTGATTTTAGTGTTTTTTTAATAAATTAAGTTATTTATGTTCATTATATTTCTCTTTAAATTTAAATATTATTTGAACTAATTCTTTTTTGTTAATGATAATTTATATATGTTTGATAGAGTGATTTTCTGTAATGAATTCTTAAATACATAATCTTGTGGGATACTAAGTATAAAATTGAATTCACAAACTTTGATATTTATGTTGAATGCATTAAAAGTAAACATATCAAATGAGAGATCCTATCAATAAGGTTTAAAGGGGTAAAATCATGTCACTTTGTTAGTTTTTCTAAAACTAATGACATGTGGAAGTGTTGGACATTGAATTATTGAGATGTTGGATTATTGAGAAGTTAAACTTTCTAATTAAAATTTGTATAGTGTATTATTGAGAAGTTAAAGTGTCTAATTAAAATTTGTATGGTATAAAAATTCACCTTCTAACAAAGTTTTTAATAAATTTAATATCTATTAAGGGTAATTTATGATTTGAAGCATAAGCTTAAGAAATCATCTATACAAGTATCGAGTATGATTGCTTGCATAAGATTTTGATAAGATCTATATATAAAACACTCATGAATATTGAGTACGTATATAGTCTAACAAGCACTAAACAAGGATAAGAACAAAAAATAATAAAAATATATTATGATTAATAAATCGTCAAAATGCAATGAATGTTTTTTGTTCATATAGTTTGTTACCCAAACTATATTGTATCAAGTTTCTTAACGTAGGTCTGGTCATATAGTCTGCTAGTAGTGCTGTTAAAACGGATCACCCGACTGAATCCGGCTCGGTCCACCACGGGTTTGTCACTTAGTGAGCTAACCTAACCCGACTTATTTCTTAGCGAGCTAGATATATTTGAACTCGGTCTGACCCACCACGGGTTGGTGGTTAAGCGGATTGACTTACTAGCTCACTTAATTATATATTTTTTTTAATAAAAAGAATTAAAATTACAAACCTTTTGTAATTCAAATCTAAATAAATTTCACTCCCAAAATGATGTTAAACTCAACACAATTCAAAAAAAAAAAAGTACCAGAAGGGTCTTATAGTTTTATCAATTTGGAGTAAGCAATAGAGAAAAGAAAAAAAAAATCAAGACAAAGTCAACGCTCACAGATTTTATTCAACTAAAATCAAAAGAGTAAGCGAAGTGCAAACCCAACATTAAGCAAGAACAGATTCCTCTATTTCGATTTCACCTGTAATATATGTTCTTTCAATTCGAATTTCTCTTTTCGCTACTTGCCACTTTCAATTTTTTAAGTAAGAGGTTTCATTAATGTTTTTAGTGAAAACGTGTTTGCTTGCTATGCAGTAACACAACAGATCAGGGGATAAATTCTCTGTACGACATGTTCGGCGAACGAGCAGTGCATCCCGATTGGTGGAATGCTAGTAACCCTTATCATGAATGCAATGATTACTGTTTTAGAGTAAATCCTGATAAAACTATAGTAGTTGAAATTGCTAAGACTGTGTGCTTGATTGGGGTCTTAAGAAATACAAGGAGTTTTCCAAATAAAATATGAGACAATTAACAAAAACTAACCTGGGTATGGGGTTGGGGATGATCAACAGTGAAGTGAGAGCACCGTGAGAGCAGAGCATATTCGCAAGAGTAGAGTGAATAGAGTATTTTTAAGGGTTTCCTAAAATAATAAATTAATAAAATAAAATTAGATGGGTTGGTGAGCCAACTCGGCTCACCACGGGTTCAACACGAATGAACCGGGTTTAAATGAGCCGGGTTGAAAATTGACTCACATAAAAAAAATACATTTTTTTCAAACCCAACCTGGCCCGAATCCATGGTGGGTCGGGTTGGCCCGCTTTGATAGCTCTATCTACTAGACTAGCTCTAAAGCATTACCTCTTATATGAGATCTATAATCTTTTTTTGTTTTAATCATTCGCGAGGTTCTTCTTTGGGGTGTGAATCTCAAATATGCCTCTTTGATTTTTTTTCTGTTAGAAGTGGACTTTAAGCCTAACTAAACCCCACAAAATCGAGTTGTAGGGTGAGGTTTGTATTGGAAAAAGTCAAACAGCTTTTAATAGCTTGCTGGTTTTCTGTTTAGACAGTTTTCATTTTCTGATATACTATTATCACATGCACGTTGTATATAAACATTGCATTACACTTCAGTTCAATATACAGACTCTCTATTCTTCACTTTTCTCTTCCAAATTCTCCAACATAATTGGTATCTAGAGCGTAAGTTACGAAGAAACCTGAGGTGTACTTCAAGAAGACCAAGAACACAGTGCGGTAAGGTTGATTGGATCTTGAAGCAAGAAGAATGGCGGTGAGTGATCTTTCCACAACAAACCTTTCGATACTCACATAAAAGAATTGGACGAGATGGAGCACACAGATGAGGGTGTTGTTCAAGTTTCAAGACGTGAGTGACGTTATTGAAGGTGATGACCGAGAGATTGGTCTTGGTGCAACGGACGACCAGAAAGCCGCGTTCAAGAAGAAGGATAACAAGGCCCTTTTCATCATTCACCAGTGCGTTGATGATACCCATTTTGAGAAGATTCAGAATGCTAGCACTACCAGAGAAGCCTGGAGCATTCTAGTAGTTGTCACACATAGGGGAGAAGATCAAGAAGGTGAAGCTTCAAACCCTTAGAAGGCAATATGAGTTACTGCAGATGGAAGACAATGATAGGGTTGGTGAATATTTCAACAAGATACTCACCATTACAAATCAGATGAAAGGATGCGAGGAAGTCGTCAATGATACCATGATCATGGAGAAGATCATGAGATCGCTACCACGGAAGTTCGACTATATAGTAGTCGCGATAAAAGAATCGAAGGATCTTTTGATGATGAAAGTTGAAGAGCTCCAAAGCTCGCTGGAAGCCCATGAAATGAGAATTATGGACAGGAGTCCAGTCAAGAACGACGAACATGCCTTGAAAGTGCACCACTCCAAGCATGATAAGAAGAAGAAGTGGAAAGGAAAACGATCAAAAGGGAATTGGAAATCTGATAAAGACAAGACTGATCATGGGTCTGCATCAGTGGAGAAAGATGGAAAGTTAGAGAAGAGTCATTATTCAAGGAAGGTTAAAAGAAACATCAAATGCTTCAACTGCAACAAGTATGGACACTTTGCGTCTGAGTGTCACGCGGAAGAAGGGAGACAGAAGCGACATCAAGGCACAGAAGCGCATATCGCTCAAGAGGATTCAGACTCTGAACCTCTAACCTTGGTGGTAACCACTTCAGGCAAAGGCTCAAGCTCTCACACTAACATGTGGTATCTGGACTCGGGATGTTCGAACCACATGACGTGTCATCAAGACTGGCTGATCAACTTTGATGTCAGGAAGAAGAGTAGAGTCAAGTTTGCTGACGACAGTACTCTGAGTGTGGAGGGCATTGGAGATGTAGTGATACGGAGAAAGAATGACTCGCATGCAATGGTCACGGGTGTGCTTCTTGTTCCAGATATGAGATGCAATCTGCTAAGTGTAGGACAGTTGATCCAACGAGGGTTTAAGGTGGTGATGGAAGACGATAAGGTTGAGCAAGTCGATAGCGACAAGAATCTGATCTTGAGAAGCAAGATTTCCAATAACAAAACCTTTCAGATTATCCTGGAAGTAGTGGAAAACTTTGAGTGCATGGCTTCAATAAAGATCAGCGAAGAAATTAGAGGGTAAAGTGCCACTTGAGGCATGGAGTAGTGAGAAACTGACAGTTGGTAATCTGAAGGTGTTCGGCTCACTCGCGTACATGCATGTCCCAAATCAGAAGAGATCTAAGTTGGAGGATAAGAGCAGAGTAATGTTGTCTATCGAGTATCATCCCATTGGCGCGTATAAACTCTCTGATCCAATTGAAGAGAAAGTCACTTTGAGCAGAGATGTGGTGATTATGGAAGACAGATGCTGGGACTGGAATCAGAAGCGTATCAACTTGATGAAAACCAGAAAGGCGGAAGATGAGGATAACCCTGTCACAGCAGAGTCAGCAACGATGTCAGAAAACAGGCAGCGAGTTCAGTATGATGAATCTGATAGACCAAGGAGGTAGCGAGTGCAACCGTAGAGGTTCGACGACTGTGAGGTCTATTCAGATGCGCATATAGGTGATAAAGGTGATCTGGTGCACATGGCTCTGTTGGCTGGAGTAGAACCCATAGACGAAATCGAGGCGTTAAAGGAACCTGTGTGGCGAAATGCTATGAGAGAAGAAATAGAGTCCATCGAGAAGAACGGAACCTGGCAGCTTGTCGACCTTCCTGCCAAGAAGAAGAGCATCAGAGTGAAGTGGGTGTTCAAGCGCAAGCTGAGGCCTGATGGATCTGTTTTGAGGTACAAAGCACGATTGGTTGCAAAGGGTTTCCTCCAGAGACAAGGCTTTGACTTCAATGAAGTGTTTGCACCAGCCGCTAGGATGGAGACCATTCGTTTGGTGATAGTTGTAGCCTATGCGAGATGGTGGTCTTTGTTTCAACTTGACGTGAAGTTCGCGTTTCTCCATGGCCCATTGGAAGAAGAAGTATATGTACAGCAACCACCTGGGTTCGTTGACAAAGGCAGAGAACATCAGGTGTATAAGTTAGAAAAGGCGCTATACAGACTGAGGCAAGCTCCCAAAGCGTGGAACAAATGCATTGACTCGTTCCTAATGAAACTCAACTTCACCAAATGCGTGGTTGAGCAAGGTGTTTACATGAAAAAGGGTGAAGGAGATGAACTGCTGATTATCTGCTTATACGTGGATGAACTACTCATTACTGGGTCGAATCCAAACTGCATAAACAAACTGAAGAAGATGATGCAGTTAGAGTTCGAAATTACTGACTTGGGAGAGCTGAACTATTTTTTGGGCATGGAGTTCACCTATACTGAGACGGGTCTGATCTTGCATCAGAGGAAGTATGCTAGAGAGTTACTGGAATGATTCAACATGTCTGTGTGCAACCAAGCAAGGAGTCCAATAGAAGTGAATCTGAAACTGATGAACGACGAGAACGAAGCTGACTCTGAAGAAACCTTGTTTAAGCAAATTGTAGGTTCTCTACGATTCTTTTGCAACAGCAGACCAAATCTGTCATATAGTGTGGGACTGATAAACAGGTTCATGAGGAAGCAAAAGAGAGCGCATATGCTCACAGCAAAAATGGTGTTGAGATATGTCAAAGGCACTGTATACTTTGGTATATTGTTTCCATTTGGGAAGCGCAACGCTGATGAAGGAAGTTTAGAACTTATTGGGTTCACAGATTCAGATCATGGTAGAGACTGTGTTGAGAGGAAGAGCATATCAGGCTATATGTTTATGCTGAATGGATCTACCATTTCGTGGTGCTCGAAGAAACAGCCTGTGGTGGCTCTGTCCAACTGTGAAGCGGAGTACATAGCGGGCAACTATGCAGCTTGTCAAGGGATTTGGTTGGAAGAAGTATTGAGAGAGTTGATGATTCTAGTGAAAATGCCTTTGCAATTGAAGATAAACAATGTGTCTGCTATCAATCTCTCTAAAAACCCCGTGAGCCATGGTCGAAGCAAGCATATAGAAGTGAGATATCACTTTCTCAGAGATATGGTGAACAAAGGAAGAATAGCTTTGACTTACTGCAGCACCGAAACCCAGCTTGCGGATGTCTTTACGAAAGCAGTGAAGATTGAAAGATTTGAGTGGTTAAGAAAGGAGATCGGAATTAGATGTTGTGTGAGTTTACCTTGAAGTCACAAAAGTTAAGTCAAACAGCTTTTAATAGCTTGCTGGTTTTCTGTTTAGACAGTTTTCATTTTTTGATATACTGTTATCACATGCACGTTGTATATAAACATTGCATTACACTTCAGTTGAATATATAGACTCTCTATTCTTCACTTTTCTCTTCCAAATTCTCCAACAGTTTGCACCCACTTATAAATTATGAATTGGCCTTATGAGATAAGGCAATTCATAATTTATAAGTGGGTGCAAACCTCACCCTCCAAGTCGGTTTTGTGGGGTTGAGTTAGGCTTAAAGTCCACTTTTAACATGGTATCAGAGCCATGGTTAGAGTCTATCTTAGCGATAATTTGTTGTTTGTTGGACATATTGTTCCACCCGCTATCGGGCCGCTATCGGACCACCCATTAAAAATGTCTAATCCCATGCTCGAGATGTATATACCTCGGTGTGAGGGGGTGTGTTGGAAGTCTCACATCGACTTGGGATAAGGCCAATTCATAGTTTATAAGTGGGTGCGAACCTCACCCTACAAGCCGGTTTTGTGGGGTTGAGTTAGGTTTAAGTCCACTTCTAACATTTTCGTCTCAATTGGGTCTTTATTTTTTTAAAATTGCTTTAATTAGACTTTGCCATTAAATTGGACCAACGACGTTAGAGAGATGTTGAGATGACATGCTGATGTTAATGTTTTAAATTACGTGACAAATTTTTAAATATATATATATATATATATATATATATGAATCTTTCGTAGATTTTTGTGTTTTTAAAATTAAAGAAATTGGGAAAAGTTAATTGTTTATGAGAATTAAGGATTTAGCTCTTATTTAGGGTTCATTTAGAAACAAAACAAAATCCCTCTCAAACGACAAAGTTATCACTTCTACCATCAACGGCGGAAGGATGCACGAGTTTCCCCACTTGATAGTTACGATTTTATCTTATTGCGCAATACACCATCGTTAAGGAATAGTGACAATTCATGTCTTAGAAAACCTTCTTGTTCGTGTTAAAATTTTCTCGTACTAAATATATTTTTCAAATTTAGAATACCCTAAACAAAAATTCAGACATGTTCTTGGTCACAACTAAGACGACTTCGTATTTCAATAATTGAATCATACGTGAGGCAAGATGTGTTTCCATTGATTTGAATCATATTTCAACTGGGTTTTAACCGATCTCATCAGTTACACATTGAGTGAGTCTTGAAACTAAATTGAGAAATTTTGTTATTCTTGTTGCAAAGAAGAAAAATCATTGTGTGAGAATTACAGAAAAGCATGGTTAAAGAATGAAGAAGATGATACTAATTACGAGAGAGAGGGAAACCAATCCCATGTCTCTGGGTAGGGAATGCAACAAAAAAAAGGCTACACACAGTGCCAATCCCAACAGGCAAAAGCATGAGAAGCTCTTTGACTTCCTCAGAAGGCTTTGGAACAAAACAACTCACCACACTTCCATCAAAGAGTGCAATTGCCAAGAAAACCAATATTGACATGAATGCATGGAAGAAATCAATGAACCTTAGCCTATACTTTTCTGCCTCTTCTGCAGGAAGTCTCACCGATGCATCCATAACCCAAATCCCGTTCACTGATGCCACCCCATATCTCACCTTCCCCCTCTCATCCCTGAAGCTGTCAGTGAAGGAGAGAACAAAGCATGAGATGCTGCAAAGGCTCAAGAGAACAATGGTCATGACTTTGTTTGAAACGGTTTTGCATTGCCCTTGGTGAGTGAAAAGTGGTGACAGGGTTTGGAATATTAGCACTGTTCCTGTTGGAAGAAGCTTCGACAAATGTGCTGTGCCCTTGAATGCCTTTCTCATGGTTTTTTGTGCTGGGGTTTTCGGAGTTTTCTGTGGTACAATGTTTTCCAAAAGGGGTTGTAGATTACTCACATGAACATCCATATCTTTGGTCTTTCTTCAATCTATAGTTCAAAGATTTTGTCAGTTTATGATTGAAATGTGCCTTTCTTAAATACAAGTGCACAGCGAGAAATTAGAAAATGTTGGTTCGGTTTCGTCTTGAGGTTGTGGCAACGTGGTTTTGTTATGACATGAACTAATGTTCTTTTCGGATGTATCTTTGGTTCAGTAACTGGCTCATTGAACTGGATGTTACATTGTTATTGTGCTGTTTATGGTGAAGAAATAGGTTACATGTTTGGCAATGAAAAAAGAGGTTACATAAATATGTAATTAAGAAGCTTTTATGGTTTTGTTTGGTTTTGGTGAAATGGACATTTTTTCTTTTATTAGCAGTGTTTTCGTGCTCCCTTTGATTTGTATAGTGAAATTGTTCTGGTAAGGATTTTAACAGATACTTGAAAGTTGTTGCTTTGTTATTTTCTGTCTTATTTGAATATTAGAATATTGCCTTCCCTTGCCTGCTAAGATAAAAAATAATTAAATTACTATTTTTAGTCCATACATAACCAACTTTAACCAACTAAAAGCGAAGAATATTAGAATGTTTTAACTACAAAACTCGGCTTCCAAGAAATTGATGCAATAGGATAATTGTTACTCACATTTTTTTTATTTTTACCGGGATATAATTTTTATATTTATTTTTCTAAAATATACCACTTTCGGAATGTGTTAACTTTCTAATATTTCTTCAACGAAAATTTTGAAATGTTTTAAATATTTTAAATTTAAACTCGGAAAGTATTTTCAAAAATGCTAAAGTTGGAACACGGTTTCTGAAAAAACAGAAAGTTTAAAGATAATGATATGTATTTTTGGTTTAATGTCTTCTTAGCTCCCTATTTTTTTTTTTTGAATCTCAAATAGACTCCCTTCTTGTTTGGCGTCTCAATTAGATCCTAATTTTGGTAAAATTGAATCAAATGGAGACTTTCCATTAAAATGAGAAGACCACTAGTGCAGCGAGGGGCTTTTACCGCGGTTATTTTTCACTATACGTCGCGGTTTACGAACCGCGGCATATTCAACCGCGGTAGTAAGTCAGAGACTTTAGGCCGCGGTTATGACCGCGGTATATAGGTTGCGGAATATGCTGCGGTTATCCAAGGAACCGCTGCCTAAATCCTTTTTTTAAAAAAAAAAATTTTGTCCACTATATGCCGCGATTGTGGTTACAACCGCGGCATATTCCCCTGCAGTTTTTTAAAATTGCAGGTCTATTTTTGTGATATCCTCTACCACAAAAACAGACCTGCATATAAAAACATGTACACAAATTCAATTTGAACATAACAAACACATGTTCAAATGTATTTCAACATCAAATAAAGTACAAAGTCTAAGAAAATTCAATCTAATCAAATGCAATGTTTAAATCTAAGAGCTATTGTATAATCTAATTATATACTTCGCAGCAGCGTTCCTAATGAATAATAGTGACTTCTCAGGAACTGGTGTAGTAGTCTTGAATATCTGCAAAAGACAATTCATATTAATTAGTGTATATGAATTCAACATTTGGGAAAAAATCAAAATTTGTTAAAGTTACCAAAACTATAGTAATTTCATACATTACCAAAACTATAGCAATTGTTATTATGCAAAAACTAATGAAGAAATCATGTTAAGAATGCAAAAGGGCATAAATACCTGGAACAGGGGCGGCGAAAAAGCTTGGTGCAACAAAGGGGAATGGCAGCGGAGAGGAATGACAGGCGTTTCAAACGATTTTGATCGGCTAAAACTGTTTCTTATCATCAAAAATGGGAAATGACCGAACAATTTTGAGTTTAAACGGTGAAGAAACGAGGGAACTGAGATGGGTGGTCGGCGGGAGAAGAAAACTCGAAGTCCAGCCAGCGTCTGCGCGAACAAGACGATACTGTTCCAAAGTTTTATTTTTTAACTCTGATTGGGGAATCTACCGCGGTTCACTACTTAACCGCGGTATAAGATGG
Organism: Vigna angularis; assembly: GCF_016808095.1. Classification (NCBI taxonomy): domain Eukaryota; kingdom Viridiplantae; phylum Streptophyta; class Magnoliopsida; order Fabales; family Fabaceae; genus Vigna; species Vigna angularis. The sequence goes on along the minus strand of NC_068974.1, from coordinate 26,711,648 downwards.
CATTTTTGAAATTATTTTTAAACTATATGTCGCGGTTCGGCGGGCAACCGCGGTATATTCCTCTAAATATTTCAAATTCATTTTAAATTTATTTCAGGTAGGAGAATAGGTTGCGGTTACTCTGAGAACCGCGGCATATACCCCTGTAACTTCTGAAATTCTCTGACTCAGTCAGCCCCTGCAATAAATTGGCAGGGGTATATGCCGCAGTTTTCCAGAGAACCGCGGCATATACGCTGTTATTTAATTATTTTTTCAGACGTGGTGTCAAAGGGGATGGTTGACTGGCGTATATGCCGCGGTTCCCCTCTGAACCGCGGCATATTCCTTCGATTTATTTACAAAACTGCCACCACGCACCATTATGCTGCGGTTTCTAGTGAACCGTGGCATAATGTGCGCTGTAAAAACCCAATTTTTTACTAGTGGACGATGTTTAAGTGGTGTATGCGTGGAATGCTAATTGTGTTTTTTTTTTATGATGTGGAATAAATTATATGGTAATAACATTTTGTGACGTGGAATTTTATAATTTTAAAAAAAAATTGAAATTTTCAAATTGGGGAAACTTATCCCTTTCTTCTAATTGATAATTGGGAAAATAGATTGGGGAAGCCATCCCCTGTCTTCAAATTAACATTTATGAAAAGAAATTGAAAAAAACTAGTGGTCCTTTGAATTAGGTTTCATGGACGAAAATGGATAATGATATCTCATTCATGTTCTTCTTCAACGACGGTGGAAATCACTACAGTAATAGCAACACCCTCACTTCCTCCGACGATATTGGCGGCGATGCTACCTCCTCCCACACACCCATAGGTTCGACTTGAATCTCTCGATGCTACTCATGGAGTTCTGGTCGCTGGTGGGGTTCGACTTTAGGAAAAACGTCGGTGGAGGTGACGAGCAAGAGGTAGAAGCTTCAGCCATGCTGAGGTAGTAAGATTAAGTTGTTGGGGAATATGTATGCAAACTTCTTCAGAATCGAGTAATGATTTCAAAATTGGTGGGTGGCTCACACTAAAAAGATAGTCAGATAATACAAACTCTACAGCATGAGATATTGAAGATGTCGCTTTGAAATACATGTTTTGATGCAAGTATCAACCAAACTGGTTGGACCCCCAATAAATTGTGGACAAAGCTCTTCAATAGTTTCATTGAGTAATATGCCATAAAAGAATTTGAGTTTTTAGCCCATTGGATCAAGCTAGGGTGCTTGGTTTCATCAATCAATTTTCTTGCATTCATCTTTTCCACCACTCTAATCCAACTCAGAAAGCTTCCAATATATATATATATATATATATATATATATGAATACCCTGTCATCATGTAAGCAACCCAAAATTGGACATTAGCTCAATCATAGGCATTTTGTGGAAGGATGGAGGGAAATTGCAGATTCACATATGGGTTTATCTACATGGAGGAGAACTGAAATTTTCTTGTGCAGAGGATTGGACTTAAGAAGAAGTTCACTTTTGGGATTCCATGTCTCTTCAATAAAGTCGTATACTACATCTTTCAGGTTAAGGGAAATCTGCACCCTCAGGGCATAAGCACCGTCATCGTGCCCTATTAAGTGTTTTTGGATGGATCCCGTTTGCGGGTGTAGCGAAGCTCTTTACGTCGACGCACAGTTTGCAAAAATGGAGATTCTGTGAAGTAGGGAATGGTGGTTCCATCCCTTTGTGTGGTCACTATTTCCATCAAGATTATCATGGCTAGGAGACAAACTCCAAGTACGAACATCAACTTCTTCCTCCACAATCGATGGCCAAAGAACCCTAATTGCTTCCGTCACCCACTCACAGTTTTCCCAATTTCTTTTCACAATTCTTCATTTCAAACAAAGGGGTTGGGTTGAATTAAAGTTTCTCATATTCTTTTAATTAAAAATTAAAAATTACACCTCAGATTTGCTTATTACCGCATAAAGTATTCCACATCATTTAAAATAGACACTGTCAGCATGCCATGTAACGCATCCCTTAACGGCATCTTCTCAATTTGACGAAAAACCTCTATTTGATTCAATTTTACAAAAATAAGGACCCAATTGATACGCTAAACAAGAAAGAGACCTATTTGAGATTCTGGACGAAAGTAGGGACTTAAGGAGACATTAAACCTGTATTTTTAAAACTTACTTCCAAGATATACTTCGAACAAATTTGTCAAAATTTTAATGCTAATATGAAAGAGTATTTTTAAAAAATATAGTAATAAAATTGAGTAGTGTCTCCCATAGCCTAATTGCAAAAAAATATACTGCCTTCACTTTCATGCTAAATCAACCTAATTGAACCATTATCAATTATAACTTCTTCCAATTGCTTCCTGCACCCCATAATTATCAAAGCGCCTATATTGCCCTTCTGATGTATTTATTGTGGTTGGTGGTGGTTTTTGGTAGTGGTGGAGGATTGTTTTCATGTTTTTTTAATATATTTTTATCGTACAATTTAAAATTTATTTTTGGATTTGAAAATATTTTTTGAAATAAATAGTTCAAGATATATTTTAAAAATATATTCTGGATTGTTTATTTTAAAAATATTTTTAAATTTGAAAATAATTTATGAAATGCACAATTTAAAATATTTTTTTAATTGTATTTAGAAGGTACTTTTATAAAATATTTTTTAATTTAAAAGTATATTTTAAAATATTGTATGATGTAAAAGATATTTTCAAATTTCTACAGTCTAAAATATATTTAAAAAAATACTTTCAAATTGGATTTCCCGCATGCTTCTTCTCCTTCCTCTCCCAAACTTTTTCTCTTTTCTTTCTATGCTTCATATTCTCCTTCCTCGTGGATATCACAATGGCAATAAGGGGAAGAGGTGTATCACCGCTAGGTACAGGGTTGGACAGAGATAAGAAAGAGAGAATAAAACTGTTATTTCATCATACCATGGCGTGTAAGAAAAAAAAATCGGGTTGCAGGAAGCAATGGCCCCAATTTCCACTGCAAGTCCCTTCTTACTCTGGGCTGTCTAAGGGTGTCATCAACTTTGGGCTCATTTCCTTTTTGACGGATTAGAGGATCTATTAAATTTGAGAGTTGCTCCCTCCACCACCACCAACCGCTCCCTGCACCACCTCATACCTAATTTGCCCTTCTATAAAACGAATGTTAACATCCGTTTCACCTTCAACGGATGTTGACATCCATAAACATATTTTATATTTTAGTTTATTATTTTTATTTAAAAAAAAAAAAAACTTCAACGACGAATGTGGCCACGTCCGCTTAATAAATTTTTAAAAAGTATTTTATTTATTATTTAAATAATAATATATAAATTAAATTAATAATAATAATTATTAAATAAAATAAAATTAATTTATAAACAATTAAATAATAATTTTAAAAAAATTAAATAATATTAATATATTAATTTAAAATATAAAAAATTAAAAAACTAAAAACTTAAAAAAAAAATTCAACGGATGTCGCCACATCCGTACACATCCGTTTTAATATATATATATGTATATTTTTTTTTTAAATTATTATTTAAATAATAATAAATAAATTAAAATTAATAATAATTATTTTATTAAATAAAGTAAAATTAATTTATAAATAATTAAGTAATAATTTTAAAATAATTAAATAATATTTATATATTAATTTAAAATAAAATAAAAATAAAAAAAACTAAAAATTGTAAAAAAAAATTCAACCGATGTTTAACGGATATGGCACATCCGTTTTAATATATATGTATAAAAAATATTTTAATTATTATTTAAATAATAATACATAAATTAAATTAATAATAATTATTTTATTAAATAAAATAAAATTAATTTATAAATAATTAAGTAATAATTTTAAAAAAATTAAATAATATTTATATATTAATTTAAAATACAATAAATTAAAAAATTAAAAATTAAAAAAAAAAAACTCAACAGATGTGGCACATCCGTTGAAGAAAAGAGGTGGGGGTGTAGGATATTTTAAAATATAAAGGATAGTTTAGGAATTTAAAAAAAATGTAGTGGTGCAGGGAGCAAAGTGGGATGGTGTAGGGAGTAACCCTCATTAAATTTTCAACCCAATGGAGGATCAACATGCAAGTTTTTAGAGTATTTTATTCTCACGCTTTCTAAAAAATATAACCCATTTTTAATTTTTATCGTAATCAGTATTTTGAAATTCAATTTTAAATTTCAAAAATTTCAATTTCAAAATAAAAACGATTGAGGAAAATAAATATCATAAGATGTACAAAACAACAATTACTCCATAAATATTCATATACGACTATTTTAATGTCACTACAATAGACTAATTTATACTAAATATGACGTGTGAACATTATTAGATCTATTTTTATGGATCAAAAGTGAAAGTGCCTAAAGTGATCACAATATCGTGTATTGAGGCTAGCCATCTTAGGTTGAAGGTTGAGATGACCCAGATTAGGTCGAACCTTGAGATGGGTCAGACTTGCCCTAAACTTGAGACGATGTGGACAACGCTAAAGGTCAGGATGGATTAGATCAAGTTGAAATTCCAAAAGTGTTTGTCGGTTTGAAGGTCAAGATGAGTTATCCTTTGGTGAAGGTCGGGGCAAACATACCCCTGCTGAAGGTTGTGAGGGGTCAACCTGTGCCGAAGGTCTAGACAAGATGCTTTAGGTTGAAGGTTGCTTGTCCTGAGTTGTAGGTCGAGAAGTCCTACTACTGACCGATTCAAAGGTCGATATGTCCTACCTCAAGCCAAAGGTTGAGATGGCCTACTTTGGACCGAAGGTTGAGACACAATGACACAGGTCGAAGGTAGAGACTAACCAGCCCAAGTCGAAGATCGATATTGGTTAGCCTTAGCTGAAGTTCTAGTACATGTCTGTCGGGGTTGAAAGTAGAGATGGGTCAACAAGAGCCAAAGGTTGATATGGGTCAGTCAAGGCCGAAAGTCAGGACAGGTCGTCCTGTGCTGAAGGTTGTAATCGGTGTTTTCATGCAAAAGGTCGAAACAGACTGATTGGATCAAAGGTTGAGATTGGTTTATCAAACCCAAAAATCCTGCCAGGCTAATTCTGATAAAAGGTCAGATAGGCCTAGACCGAAGATCCAATAAGATATTCTAAAACATTAATATTGTTTTCATGTTTAAGAAAAAAAGCATAGGTTTCACGAGGTTTTTGTAAACATTTTAATCCTATACGCTTTCAATAGGGAGTTTGTTAAACTTGTGGACATTTATTTTACTCTAATCCACATGGTTCAAAATCAAACCCTATGAAATGAACTAAATTTACTACTCACACTATCTAAATACCTGAGACCTATATGATACAGAAATTGATTGATATTTTCAATTTTTAATTATGTATTCGCTGTTTTATATTTCTAATTTATCAAATGAATTATTCTTTTTGCAACAAAACTCTTTAAGTAAATTTATTTAGAAAATGACATTTTTATTATTTTTATTAGTTTGTTTTGAAATATATAAAACTTCGACCATTGTGGACGAGCCACGAGACACATTTTAAAATAGTTTTACTAAAACAAGCACACTTTCTCCATAAATGAATTAGTAGAAAGAATAACTAGAGTCAAATTACAAATAAAATTTAATATTTTATTAGAAGTTTACTACATTATAAATTCGAACCTATCTCCAGCTTAAAAATTCTTTTAAAAAACTAAAGTGGGGAGGGATAAGATCACATAGTAACATATTAAAAGATTATACAATTATACTATATTCTAAGCATAAGAAATGTTTTTCTTTTTATAATTTGGACATGTTATTAAGAGTTTTCCTATAAAGAATCATTTGTGGGAACTTTAGACAAAATCAATAAAAGATTCTCCAGATGAAATGCGCCACCTATTATTTGAGGTAGAATGTTTCTAATTAAGTTTGCCCTAATTGTTTTGGCCCTTTTCTACTTATCCTTTGACAAAATATCAATATTGGTTAAGAAGATTAGGAGAATACAAAAGAATACCAAATTTGGAACTCTCTTATCAGCAAAGTGAAAATGGAACCTATCTGCATTAAGTGATAGGTTTTGGAAGAAAACCTTGGAATCTAAATACAGAAATGGAGAAACTTAAAGAATGGTCCTAAGATGAAGCATAAGTCTAAGTGGTGGAAAAGCAATTGGTAAATATCGTATGTTTCTTTGAACTCATATCATAAAGATGGTTTTGTGGACATGAAGGGAAAGAAGAATAACTCATGAGAATAATGTTTAGAATGGAAAAAAGAGTGGTTAGTATGTGGTTTGACATGTGGCACAATTTGTTGCTCCTCGGTTACAACTTGAGCTAGTAGTGGCACATTATGATAATATTTGTTTTATTAATGAATTTTTTTATTAAGAAAATAAAAAGTGGTTGTAATTTGAAGTAACATAGTAGATAAGTTAATGCATGAGTTGGCATGCAAAAAAACTATAATAGGGATGCCAAAATAAGATTGTTTTGTTGCAGGCACAGAGGACAAAAGAATAGGAAATCAAAAGTGATAAGAAAAATAGAAAATGCCGCATATTATTGGAAGTGTTGGTCTGAGATCCACCCAAAGATTGCTCTCAAGGCTTTTGTTCCAACTTTTGGCAAAAGTTATGCGTAGGTGTATGAAGTGTAGGGTGAACGTTGTTGTTAATAATGTCTGGTTTTTTTTTTACGGGTTAAACTTTTTTGTGCTTTTGCTTGTACCATTAATTTTAATGTTATTTTTTTATTTGTCGATAAAAAAATATTACACGTGTCTTAATGAAAGATATATATCAAAGTGAGTCAATTCCATATGAGTCAAGTTAAAAATAATTACTTTAACTTTATTATTTGGAAAATTTTATAATTCGGTTTGACTATGAGTTGTAGATTTGTTTTAAAAGTTTATTAAAATATAATCAAAGTGGATTAACTCAACTTATTTTAAGAGTACAACAAAAGTGTACACCTATTTTCAAAAATATTATTATAAAATTAATAATTAAAAATTAAAGTGTCAATCTATATAATTAGATAAACAAATAAAATAAGTATTCAAACTATAACATTTTAGTTCTTATAAATAACAAATTGTCATTCTACATAATTAAAGATAGTAAATAACTATAATTAAAAAATTATAAAACAAAAGTAAAATAAAAATAATAGAGTTATTGTTGAAAGGTAAGGCTCAATCTACTTTCAATTTGGTTTGAACTCATTTAACTTGCAAGATAAATAAATCGAGTTGAGTTTAATCCATATTTGTTTTTCAACTCCAACCCTACATAAACATGTAATAAACCATATTAGCTTTTGAACTAAAACTTATTTTGAAACCTCTATTTAACAAAATTAGATGAAAAAAATAAGAGATGGGTGAATGGAACATTAGATTAAAGACTTTCTTGTACATATGATGTCTGATGCAAAATAATTCATCATCATATTCAAATATTACTTATAAAATCGAAAACTCCAAATTTGGATTAAACACCATTACGTTAGAAGCACCTAAAAATTTTCAAAATCCATTCAAAAGTAAAATATAGATAGTATAACAACTTCTAATTATTTACTCAAATTTCTCATCTTGCACATTTTACTATATATGACCGATTACACTTCGGTCTTATTAACATTAGTTTTGTCTTAAAACAATTTAGCATAGAACACACCTTATGATAAGGAATCTTCAAGTAGTATAGATTTGAAGACAAATTCTCCTTAAGAAGGAGGGTATGATAGAGGATTATCTCCTGAACATATATGAGAAGAATTTGAGGAAAAACATTTGCAACTAAAAGGATTTGTGACAAGGCCAAAAATCAAAACATGTTTCATTGAATCTTATAATATTCCATGAAGGTGGGAACTTAAAGAACATCACTAGTGCATAAAGGACTTTAGACGTTTGTTATTTTTTACTTTTAATGTCTGAGCTCTGTCTAACGTCTATATGGGTGATGTTAATGAGACGTCAGACATTATAGGTCAGACGTCTATATAGACGTCCGATTCATACAGGTCAGACGTCTCTGAGGTTGCTCCTCACTCATGGTGATTCGAGTTTACAATTTTATATTTTAGTTGAAGAGAATGTATTATACATATTTTTATTGGATGGTTTTAAAAACGTAGTGGAGGGAATTGGAGGAGTGCAAAACGCAAGAAATCGTCGTCGAAGAATGCCGCCCAAGGACACGAGAATAACTGCACCAAAACCCAACGAGAACACATTTTAATCGGTTCAAATGAAAGATAATGCATCAAAGAGTGATCTAATCGGAGTAAAATTAATTTAAAACGGTGCAAAAGTGAGAAAACGAACCTGAAAAGTGTAACCCGTAGAGAGAAAACACGACAAAGATGATGAACAATGAGTGCGTGTAACAACTGTCTCGCGTTCGCGGTGTTTTAATGCCGACATTTAGAAGTCGGTTCCCCCATAACAGACGTCTAAAGGGCTTTAGAAGTCGGTTACCCCCATAACAGACGTCTAAATGGAGTCAAAAAGTGACTTTTTAAATTTCTGGGTTGTGTATTTAGACATCGGTTCCCCCAATAACAGACGTCTAAATGACTTTAGAAGTCGGTTCCTCCCATAACAAACATCTAAATAGAATAAAAAATTATTTTTTTTAACTTTTTCGTTTAGTTTTGGCGTCTATTCGGGGGAGCCGACGTATATGAGTATTTAGATGTCGGGCCCCGCCATAGCCGACATCTAAATAATTGTTTTATTTATGAAAAATGTTACCGATCATTTTTTACGTTGGATATTCGAGGATCAGACGTCTAAAGGATGACGTTAAAGGTCTTTTTTGCACTAGTGCATAAAGATCATGAACACAATTGAAGAATAATTTAAGAAATTAAGTAAATTATAATTTATTTTAATTTTACAAAAATGTTAAACTTGTTGGGCGAGGCAGTTAGTGTTCACTAGGCGAGCGGACATTGTTAGGTGAAAGTCTGCATTTGTAATTTTCATGTTATTTTGTGTGTTTTGGATTTGGAGCTTTATTTTAGGATTTCTAGGTTTTCTTAAACTTATGTGCCTATATATAGAAGTACCAAAAGTTGATGTAAACACTTTTGAGTCATATAATATGCATTTGCATTTTTTGACAGAGGATTCTCTTTGTTCTTGGATTAGAACTTTGATTTTTATCAAAGATTTATATCTTTATGACAAATTTTCACTTGACTTATCAATATACTAAATTGTGGCATCCTTATCCCTGTCTTATTTTGTATTCCTCTCTAATTTATTTTTGTTGTGTCTATTGAGAATTCAAATTAAAAAATGATCATACTCTTCCTGGACAAGATCCTATCACCCTTAGTGTCGACTACTGAGAGCTAGGTGCTGCCTACCAAGACTAGGCACTGCCTACCGAGAGCTAAGTGCCTTATACCAGGACTATGTATCGCCTACCAAGAGTTAGGTACTACTTATCGAGAGTTAGATGTTACCTACCAAGACCGCATGTCGTCTACCGAGAGCTATATGTTGTTTACCAAGACTATGTGTCACCTACCAGGAGCTATGTTGTTTGTTTTACTATATTTAGAATATTGTTCTCTGTTTTCTCCCCTTGGACACTGAATCAAACATTTTATCACTCATTCATTGAATGTAATATGGTATCGAAAAGTTTTATTCTATGAGTGAGGTTGTATATATCGAAGAGACAATTTCAAGAACAAAAATCAAAATAAAATAGAAGAAAATTTGTAAACAACCTATATGAACATTGCTTTGGATTATATTTTTTCTTTTGTTTTTCTTTCTCAATGTTCACACTTAATTTTGTTCTCTGCGGAATACATTTTTATTTTTATTTTTACTTTATGTACTGTATTTATATATTTACAAAATTCAATAATTGTTTGAGAGGGTTAATTTGTAAAGTAAATATTGAGAATTTATCAACTTTAATTGAGAAAATTAAAAGACTGAAAAAGATAAATTATAAAGGTAGTTTAAGTTGAAAATAAAATAAAAATATTAAGTGAGTAAATATTTAAAATTATCTTTTTCTTTTTTGGAGAGTTAAGTGACTATTGATCACTGATGAGGTTTATTATGAAGATGAAAAACTCTCCTTCTTCAAGTGACACTTTTTTTTCTATACTTGTAAGTCTTCTTCATTTTAACTTATTTTGAATTCTTATTTTGTTCTTATGTTCTTCATGGTTTGACCTACGTGGAATTCTGTGACTTCTTGGCCTTTGTTTGTTTGGTCTTAATTTTCTTTGATGTTAATCTCCCTATTTGTATATTCATATTTGGTCCTTGTTTGTTTGGTCTTAATTTTCTTTGATGTTAATATTCCTATTTGTATATTCATATCACTAGTAAAAAATAACGTTTTTAACTCGTACATTATGACTCGGTTTTTACTGAACCGAAGCATATCAAAACGCGGTGGCAGTCCTGTAATTTTAAAAGCATTATATGCCTCGGTTGTTAAGCAACCGGTGTCTAAAAATGATACTGATTCGGTTATCGGAGTGAACCGAGGCATAATCCTCACGTAGCAAAGATACGGCCTCGGTTGGCATGGACCCGAGGCGTATTGGGCTCTAAATCGGCCTCGGTTGGCATGCACCCGAGGCATATTGGGCTTTAAATCCCATTTCCCCAAAGCACCTCCGCCTCTTCTCTCTTCTCTGCCTCTTCTCTCTTTTCCCCAAACACCTCCGCCTCTTCTCTCTTCTCTTCCTCTTCTCTCTTTTCCCCAAACACCTCCGCGTTCTCTCTTCTCTGCCTCGTCTCTCTTCTCTGCCTCTTCTCTCTTCTCTGTCTCTTCTCTGTCTCTTCCTGCGATGTGCGATGGGCGACGACGGCGGACTCAACAGCGGCAGCGAGGACACAGCGGCGGCGAGGACGCGGCACCGCGAACGCAACGGCGACGAGGACGCAGCGGCGGCGAGGACGCGGCGACAAGAGCGCAACAACGACGACGTAGCGGTGACGGAGGGCAGATCTAGGCACATGGAGCGGCGAAGAGCAGATCTGCGCGCATGGAGGGGCAGAAGGCAGATCTGTGGCGGTGGACGGAGGATTCGCAGATCTGCCGACGTGCGCGACTCCGGCCTCGACTCCGGTGGGGAAGATGCAGTTGTCGAGGCTGCGACAGAGGAATCGGGGTTTCCTAGTGACAATGGAAACGACGCTGCTTCTGGTGGTCGGAGATGCTCCTGTTAAGTCCACCATCTTCGTCTCTGCTTAAGTCCATCTTCATATCTCTGTATCTGCGTTTCTGAATCTGATTTATTTGTCATTGTAATTTGTAATTTGTAATTTGTGGGTTGTAATTTGGACATTGTTTGCGGCTTCTATAGACAGATTTTTGACAAATTGGTTGTTATAATACTGGGATTTGTTTGATTGTTGTTTTGTGTTAGATTCTTGAATGGGAAAATGAGTTTGGTTGGCATGAATGAACGATCTGGAAAAAAAAACACACACTCTATTGCCTCGGTTATCTAAGAACCGAGGCATATTTCTGTTTCGTTTTATCTCGACCCATAACCGAAGCATAAACCTTAACCTTTTTACTGCGCCTTCGAATGCCTCGGTTATAGAACCGAGGCCTATAAACATTTTTGACCGGTGCCTTTAGTCTTTATTGTACTAGTGTATGAACAAATTTTGTGTTTAGTGGAAGAAATCTTTTAAGTTCTTAAATCAATCCTAAATCTAGACAAAATTTATTTTCTAAATACTTAAAAAGTTAATTCTTAAGTAGGACTTTATCAATGTTAAAGGATTATACAGACTTTACAAGTTAAAGACAAAGAACTAGTTGATTAAGATACCATATTTGATAAGAAGGTTTCTGGTAATTGTGGCAGGAAGAAAAGGAGAATAAGGAACAATTTCAATAACTATATTAGAGTAAACTTTGAGACCTAAAATAAGAAAAGTGAAAATGAAGAATTAATCCTCGCACACGAAGTTGATTGCCCTTATCAAAGTCCTTTAGGGTGTGTTTGTTTAAGAATAATTTACCATTCACGAGAAAATGTGAAGACGAATTTATATTTAATAAGATGTTCATTTCAAGGTATTTGAAGGCAAATGAAACGACAAATTTGCGGGAGGATTAAAATTTCCATCTATAGTGATGGGAGGAGATATGTAATGATTTAGGGTGTGTTCACTTTAGAGGATTGATTTGGGAGATAGTAAATGGATATATTTGAGAGGATTTGAGAGTGAATTAATTGTTGTTTTTTTAGGGGATTCGAAGGTGAGTGAGAGTGAATTTGGGGATAAAGTTTGTGAAAATTAGTGTAAGATTTGACCGATGTGACAGATAAAAAAAATTGTTTAATTGGTAAAAATTGAAAATTACCAAAATACTCCTAGTTATAAAAGTAATATAAATTGATAATTATTAATGTTATATTTAATTGTAAAAATGTTTATATAGATAAAAAAAACTATTTTATAAAAAGCTTCCAAATGGGAAACTAAAAGAAACAAAATTCTTCCAAATGTCAACATTTTGTTTACAAAAGCTTTGATATATAACTTGTATTCGAGAAACATAGATTTACTCTATTAAACTAAAAAAAAGTATAAATAAGAAGACATTCTATTTGAAAGGAACAAAAGATTCAAATGCCCTTTTAACTTTACACAACAAAGATGTAAAAATAATATACAGAAGACCAAAGGAAGAGGCAAGGAATTGGAAGAAAGTAAAAAGATGAAATATTTATAGGCACATGTAGCCTCTGAATCCATATGGAGAATTTTCTAGCAAAAGGGTCTTGAATGGTGTGCATTTCTCTGGGAAGAAAGGAAGGGAATGCATCAACAACAACAATCCGTTGAGAAGAGATTTTGACGTTGCATCTCAGTGGCAAAGACAAGGTCATAGAAGAACTAATGGACATAGAGAAAAACATGTTGGGTGGGTGCAGTGAAGAAGATGGTGAAATGGGTGCAGGCTTGCTGGAACCAAATAAATCACCAAGGGAACCGAATACAACAATATAACATGATGAAGAAGGTAGTGGAACCGAATACCAAAGAGCGGGACTGAATACAACATCAGTTGAATTTGTTGTATGGACTGGAACTGAATACAACAAATCTAGAACCGAATACAATGCCCTCAACCGAATATACTCTTCTTCAACTCCTTCTTCAAGCTTTCTTGTTCATCTTCTCCATCTTCAACATATATTCATCTTCAATATGGAGGGCAAATATGACATTTGAAAGGAATTCACTCCAAATCCAAGCGATTCAGCTAGTGATAAAAAAAGTACATATCTCGCAAATCTACTTAAATTCGTCTTCAAATATCCACTGAAACGAATACAGTGCATTTCTCAAATCAGTCTTAGCTTTTCCTGTTGAATAGTAGAATCTACTCATCCGAACACAGCCTAAGTGTCCAAAAATAATGGAGAAGAATATTGAATAATATATTATTATAAGTGCTTATATTGATAATTGAATACTTATTGAAGTTCTTTTAAAAGCATTTAGGGGTATTCTTTTGAATTTTTATTTCAAATTGTTAGGGCATTCTTATATATAAGATTTATTTTTTACTCCTTAAAGCATATTTGAATGTGCTATAGAATGTAAGTAAAGTAGAAAAGGAAAGAAAAATAATCATACCTCTAAAAAATTTCTCAATTAGGCAAGAGAGGATGGGAGGAAAATGATCTCTTTGATGAACACATCTATCAAGCATGACAAATATCTCACCATTTTTTCATTATTACATAGTGAAAGTTTGTTAAAATTAATGGATCTTCCTCTTGTATGATAAAACTATTTTTGTTGTGTAGAGAAATAATCCTTGAAGCTATAACACCTTTTAACTAACACCTTTGAGATAATCCTGAATCGAAATTTGCAAGAACAATACGTCAAAGTCCTTAACAGCAACAACTTCCTTGAACTTAAGAATCAATAATATCACATTATCTGTTATGAGAAAAGAAAGGATAGGAATTGTATTTCTTATTCCATCAGAAGAGAGTACAATTTTTACATATATATAATTGTTTGAAACAATATATAAACGGAATACAAATATAAAAATAGAATATAAATATATGAAGATAAATGCACAGATATGAACGGAAAATAAATTAAATCTAATATCCCCCTCAAGCTGCAGCATATATATCCTTAATGCTCAGCTTGGACAACAAAGATTGAAATTGTGCTGGATGCAAAGCTTTAGTATGAATGTCTGCAAGTTGTGCTGAAGTAGGAATGGACAGGAGCTTAATTACACCAGCTTGAACTTTATCTCTTATGAGATGACAATCAATTTCAATATGCTTTGTTCTTTCATGCATGGCTGGATTTTGTGCAATTTGTATAGCAGATTGATTGTCACAAAACAGAGAAACTGGTTGTGGTAGAGGTTGTTTCAAATCATGGAGCAAATACAGAAGCCATTGAATTTCACATGTTGTGGAAGCTAAAGCTCTATATTCTGCTTCGGTTGATGATCTAGATATAGTACCTTGCTTCTTGGATTTCCAGCTAATTAATGATGCACCATAGAACACATTAAAACCAGTCACAGACCTTCTAGTGTTAGGGCAAGCAGCCCAATCAGAATCACTAAAAGCCTTGAGAGCATGTTCTGTGTTGGAGGGAAAGAATAATCCTTGTCCTGGATTGTTCTTGATATATCTCAGGATTCTTATTGCTGCTGCATAGTGATCTTCCAAAGGATTGGAAAGAAATTGACTGAGAGTACTAACAGCGAAACATAAATCTGGTCTTGTGTTGGTTAGATATAGTAACCTGCCAAGAAGTCTTCTATAGGCCTGCACATCTGAATAGGGTTTCCCTTCTATCTTGGAAAATTTTGTGCCTGGCTGTATAGGAGTAGAAACAGGTTGACACCCCAACAATCCTGCATCTTCTAGTAACTCTAGAGCATACTTCCTTTGTGACAAATTAATGCCCTGTTGAGATCTTGCAATTTCTAAGCCCAGAAAATACTTGAGTTGGCCTAAGTCTTTAATCTTGAACTTTGCATTCAATAGAGCCTTCACAGTTTGGATTTCCTGGATGTCATCACCTGCCAAAACTATATCATCTACATAAACAAGTAAGATGGTAATATGAGCAGAATCACTTTTGACAAAAAGTGAATAATCTGATTTTGATTGTGTGTAGCCCAAAGAAAGTAAAGTAGTTGTCAACTTGTAATTCCATTGTCTAGAGGCTTGTTTGAGTCCATATAAAGACTTCAACAACTTGCAAACTTGTCCTGGTTTTTCAGATTTATAACCAAGAGGAAGAGACATGTATACTTCTTCATCTAGATCCCCATGTAAAAAGGCATTAGTTACATCTAGTTGATGTAAATACCAATGTTTGGAAGCTGCTAAAGCTAGAACCAATCTTACTGTTGTGAGTTTGACAACAGGTGAAAAAGTCTCAAAGTAATCTAAACCTTGTTGTTGTGTGTAGCCTTTGGCTACAAGCCTTGCCTTGTATCGTTCAATACTCCCATCAGCATGCCTCTTTATTTTGTATACCCATTTACATCCGATAGGTTGCTTTCCATTAGGTAGATCAGTCAAAACCCAAGTTTTGGTATTTTCTAAAGCTGCAATTTCTTGATCCATGGCATTTCTCCAACAATCATGTTTGATGGCTTGGTTATAGGTTTTAGGTTCACTAACTTGGGAAAGATTAAGGACATATGATTTATGAAGAGATGATAATGCATCATATGATAGATATGAAGAGATAGGATATAAGGTACCTGTGGATGACTGAGTGGCGGAAGAAGTAGATGACATGTTGCAATGATAGTCCTGCAGATAAGATGGTGTATGTTTTGGCCTAATTGATTTCCTTTGTGGAGTAGCAGTGATAGGTTCAACAGAAACAGGCTGAGAAGAGAAAATAACAGGGTCGGAAACAATAGAAGGAGGAGATGTAAGTGGTAAAGAGGGTTGATCAGTAACTTCTGAGAAAAGAGGTGATGGAGGTGAAATAATTTTGGTGACAAAATCCAAGGAATTTTGTGTATTAATAGGTGAGTGCTTGTCACTAGTAAGAAAAGGAAATATATTTTCATAAAATACTACATTCCTTGATAGAAAAATTTCCCTAGAATTGAAATCTAACAAAAGGTAGCCTTTCACTCCTGTTTTAAAACCCAGTAAAACACATTTTCTTGCACGAGGTTGAAATTTTGTTCTATGAGTTTGAAGAGTTGAAGCATAGCAAAGTGAGTCAAAAACTCGTAAGTAAGTAATGTCAGGTTTAACATTGTGTAACAGCTGAGATGGAGAAAAATATGTCAAAACTTTGGAAGGTAAAATATTAATGAGTTGCACAGCATAACGAACAGCAAAAGACCAGAAAATTATGGGCAAATGGGATTGAAACATTAAAGATCTAGCAACATTGAGAATGTGTTGATGTTTTCTCTCAACGACTCCATTTTGTTGAGGTGTTTCAACACATGATAATTGATGTTGTATCCCTTTTTGTCTATAAAAATCTGTCATTGCAAACTCATTACCATTATCTGATCTAACAGCTTTTACATCAATGCCAAATTGTGTTTTTATATAAGAAACAAAGCCAATAAGTTGTGATCTTGTATCTGATTTACTTGTCATTAATTTAATCCATGTGTATCTAGACATATCATCCACTATAGTTAAGAAATATTTGAAACCATCAACAGAAGAAGTACTATAGGGCCCCCAAATATCAACATGAATTAAATCAAAAGGAGCTTTTGAAACAGTAGTACTTAATTGAAAAGGTAATTTTCTTTGCTTAGAATAATGACAAGCATCACAATGCGTGTATTTTGTATTGGGTAAAGTGGCATACATGTTGCGTAATTTGGTATAACAAGAAAAAGAAGGATGCCCTAGTCTATAGTGCCAAATATCTATAGAGTTATGTCTTATTGTAGAACAAGCAATAGAATTCTCAGAAGTAATAGCAGCTGGTGAACCAAGGGGTGTGGGTGCAGGAACTATCATGACATACAAGCCATCTCTTTCTTCAGCTTTGCCAATCATCTGCAGGGTTGACTTGTCCTGTATTTCACAGGAAAATTCAGAAATGTTAAGTTTACAAGATAAAGATTTAGTTAACTTTGTGACCGAAATAAGATTGACAGAAAAATTAGGAATAAACAAGACATTATGTAAAGTAAGGTGTGGGCTAAGTGAAACAGTGCCAGAAAAATGAGCAAATGAAGAGTTCTTGTTGGGTAGTGATACTGTAATTGGTGAGATTCTATGATAAGAAATAAAATGAGACAAAGAATTAGATATATGATCAGTAGCACCTGTGTCTAGAATCCATTTGGAATAGATATTACCTTGAGCCTGGGAAGAAGTGGAAGCATTATGAGAGCTCACTAGATTAGTAGAATGTGGGATTGTGGGATTAGATTGAGGAAGAAGTGCCAATAAACCATGAATTTGCTCTTGAGAAAGTCCCAAAATTGCGGAATGTGACTGTGCCGGAGAATTATTATAAGAAGGAACTACTGTAGAAGAATCTGTTGTAACATTGTGGACTCTTTTGGATTTGAGATCAGGTGGTAATCCATGTATTAGAAAGCAAGTATCAATGGTGTGGTTTGTCCTGCCACAGTGAGTGCATTGTCGAGGTGCACCAAACCTTCCCCCTGAGGAACGAGCCTGAGAACCTTGATAACGAGCCTGAGAACCTTGATATGAAGATCTTCCCCGGCCATAATCATTGGCAGGAGAGGGTTTACCTCTGCCATTGAAGGTAGAAAAAGAAGGTTTAGATTGAGAAACTTGTGACGCCATGACTGGAGGTTGAGAAAGAATTCCTGATTGTAATTGTCGCTCATGTTGAATTATCATCGAAAAAATTTTGGGTAAAGAAGGCAAGGGATCCATGAGAAGGATCTGAGAGCGAACAACAGAGTAATTATCATTCAAGCCTCTAAGAAAACAAAGAACACAATCATTTTCACGATATTCCTTCATTGTCTTAGAAACAACACAACAAGAAGCAGAAGATTGGCATTCAGGAATAGGGCGAAAATTGCAAAGTTCATCCCAGAGAATCTTCATTTTAGTGTAATATGCAGTAACACTTAGATCAGATTGATGCATTGAATAAAGATCTTGATGCAATTGTGAAATTCGAACAGAATCACCTTGGGAGAAACGATCTTTGAGATCCTTCCATGCCGTAGCAGCAGAGTCAATCCAAATAATACTTGTAGCAATCTCATGAGAAACAGAATGATTGATCCAAGATAAAACTAGATTATTGCAACGCTTCCATGCTTGAACCATTGGATCTGTACCAGCTGGACAAGGAATGGAACCATCAACAAAGCCAAATTTATTCTTCATTTGTAGTGCCATAGACATCGAGCGAGCCCATCCATGATAATTGTGACCTTCAAGAATCGGGGAAACAAGCACCAATGAAGGATTCTCATTAGGATGAATGTAATAGTCATGTGTTGTATCTTGCAACGATGCGAGAGTAACAGAGGGAGTAGCCATAAAAGGAGAAGAAAAAGGCAGAAAAACCAAGAACGAAAGGTAGAAAATGAAGATCTGGACAGGAAAAGAATTGGTTGCGGAAGAACGTGATAAAAAATTAATTTTCTTCTGATACCATGTTATGAGAAAAGAAAGGATAGGAATTGTATTTCTTATTCCATCAGAAGAGAGTACAATTTTTACATATATATAATTGTTTGAAACAATATATAAACGGAATACAAATATAAAAATAGAATATAAATATATGAAGATAAATGCACAGATATGAACGGAAAATAAATTAAATCTAATATTATCATTCTAGGAAGAATCTAGTTATATTGAATAAACTAAAAATCTGCTTCAGTGCTGAATTAGTGTTGAAAACTAAAGAAAATAATAATAATTAATTTAACAAAGGAAGAAATTTTAGTGTTGTCTTCCCCATTCACAATATTATAATCACCTTTAGAAACCAAATCATTTTGAAGAACAATATATATCATTAGGATCGTAAATATTCAAAACAAATAAAATAAAATTGAAACATGGGATTTCATATCTCTTTGCATATCCAAATCAGTATTCGTCCTTTAAAACATGAATCATGCTAAGAAACTTTTTGTGATTAGATAAAAAAAATTATAGTCTTTCATTCACAATGCACAAATCACACTAACTATAAAACAAACTTAGTGGTAAAATTTGAAAAGAAAAATAAATAAAAAATATTAATTCAAATTCTTTTTTTTAAAAAAAAACTAACAACTAATATTTATGGATAAAAAATAATAATAGACAGATAGTATATAATACCTATACTTTTTGTGGATGTTTTTAAAAATATGAAATCTACTTGACATTAACAAATTATAAGCAAATTTATATAAAAATTACTTAAGCACTACCTCAGCTTCCAAATCTTATAATAATATGTTTTTTACTATTTATCTTTGTATTTTGCTCGTCATATTTATTTTTATTCAATGACTCCACTTCAATTCTTAATATTTTTTTAAAACGTTTCTTCTAAAGATAAGGCTTGATTTAAATCTCATTGACTCTTTATCATACATAGAGTTAAGTTGTCTTCGAGTTCTAATAGCCATTTGCACATCTTTTAGGTTTTTTCATATATGAACTCATGACATGTTTCTTATATTTTTTTTTTCATTTAAACAATTATTTTCACCCACCACATTTTTTCTATCATCGTTATTGGTAAAAGTATGAAAAAGAGTACAAAAGGGTGAAAATGAGTTATGTAGTATGATAAAAGATGAAAGCATATGAAGATTCATTGGAAAACCTTTTATACATCAAAGAAAGCAAGAATTAATTACGGATAGTGCAATAGATTATATTGTCATTAATTTACATTTTTATTTTGTTTCTCATCCAAATATAGAATATTATATACTTTTGTATTTTTAATACCATTTAAAATGAAAATATCTATTATACTTTTAATTTTTATTTCAATGTACCTTTATATATCATTGTATTTACTTCTCTTATCAAAACTAATTTTCTCACTTTATATTAATTAAATTAAAGATATAATTGAAAAACATATGTTACCGTGTAATTTGAAAGTAACAAATAAAAAAAAAATTATTGAAAGGATTGTAATTGAAAAGAAAGAAGTAACTACCTCATCATAATAATTAGTAACCTAATTGATTATGATATGATTCATTTTATTTTCTCTGTTATTCTTGTTTTTCATATTTTATTTTATTAACTTTTTTATAGTAGTAGAGACTATAAATGAACACTTTTTGAGTGGTATTGTTAAAACCTGTTTTGATTTTGATGAATTATTGTGTTGATTAGATGTGATATGAGAATAAGTAATATTTAATTGTTAAAATTATGTACGAAAATGGGAGAAGGAGATGATACATATCTATTTTCTCCTCGTCTTAATATGTCCACATATATTTGATATTTTTATTCTTTTTTTATAGTTATTTGATCTTTACCTAATTATTATTTATATAATTATAACTTTTGACTTGATATTTAATATTAGAAAAAAATTATTTAATTAATATTTTAAAAAACTAAATAAATGGGTACGACTGTAAATATGAATATACTTTCAGGAATGAAAACAAAACAAAACTTTCACATTTTGAGTATGAAACAAATAAAAATGAATATTTTATTCCAAACATAAGAGGAGATATTCAAATCTCTATTAGTTTTCTATTGTGACATTAGTAATAAATAAAGATATTAATACTAAAAAATAACAACAATAATAAATAATAATTTTTTTTAATAATTTATTTTTCCAAATTTAATTATTTCAGTTCTAATTTATTTTATTCTTTTCTTTTCCTTTTTCAATTAAATAATTTTTATTTTTTTCTCTTTTTATCAACATCCCCTTATTATATATTAATTTCGCTCGTTCCCCAGGTGAAAAAAAACTCAAATTGACATATTTTTCTTCAGCATCGAATGACGGTAGTCTTATCATGACTCCTGGTCCAGTCAAACAAGCGTAATTAAATTTCTTAGTTTAGCAAGATATTGGTTGAAAACCAATTGAGTTATTAAGCTGACTCAAGCAACATAGGTTGAAAAATTATTGGTTTAATCGGAGGTTGTATCATACTGAATTAGTATTATTAAAATAATGAAATAATATAAAAAATAATATTAAAAGTTAGAAAAATACATATTTTCATAAACTTTTCACATCCAAAATACACTTACAAATCTAAGATATCTTATTATTGTTTAGAACACCGAAAAATAAATCGATTTGAAATAAATAAACAAATTGAAATATAAAAGTTGATGATAATAAAATAGTAAAGAAAAATGTATTAAGACATATAAGATTGAGAAAATAGATCGAAACAAAAAGTTGTCGAAATATCAAAAAGAGTCTTATCGAGATAGAAAAACATTAAGAAAATGACAATTGAAACAAGGATTAAAGATGAATTGAGAAAAGAGTTGAAGATAGATAAAAAAAAGAAATTATTGATAATAACCGTTACAAAATGTGGAAAGAATGGTTAAACCTAATATAATATCAGTGGTTTTAGGTCTTTACTTCAGTTATATAATTTTTTTTATTTGTGGTGTAACTATAAAAAAATATAGAAAAAATATAAATAAGTAGTTCAAATGTAAATTTGAATACAATTTTAAATACTTTGAGTACAAAAAAAATAAAAAGAAATGAGTAATTCAGATTAATTTTCTTTATCAAATTCTTGTTCTACCTTTGATAATTTATTTTACTAAAATTTACATTCCTATAAAACATTCTATCCACTCTCTTCCTCATCTATTATCTTCTCAATTTTATCTTTTAGATTTATCCATCAAAAAAGTTTGTATTTAATCTTTTAACTACACGAATAATTGATTAGATTGTTTAAATTAGGTTTACAGAATTAACAAAAGAACGATATAATCAGTTTTTTTTAATAATCGATATTAATAAGTAAATAATCAATTTTTTTTTATAAATTTGATTTTTTATGTTTTCTTAAGAAATTACTTACATTGTTTCGAACACATTTTATACGTTGCTTCAGTAAATGCTTTTATACATAATAATATGAAGTGTAGTTGTAATTAAATTTTATCGAGACGATAAAATCAATATCTATAAAGGCGGGATGTAATTAGATGGAAATTTAAAAATAAAAGAATCAATACAGAATCAATTTTATCTTTCTTTACATCCTTATATTTTATTTTTCAATCTTTATATATTTCTTCCTTTAATTTTTTTGCACTTAAATATTTCAAATGGATAGATTACAATTTTTTTTTCAAGATCTATTTGTAACATCCCAAATTCCCAAATTCTCACATTAATGTAACATCCCAACTTTTCACATTAATGTAACATCCCAAATTTTCACACTTGATAATTAACATTACATTTACGGTAACATTCCGTAATCTCACCCTTTAAAATTTCCTAGTTGATATAAGTCTATACATGTAAAAAGATTCTAATTATAGTTCTTCTACTCCTCCCTTTCCTTGGCACTATGTGAGGCGACATTCCTTCATCTGCTCCCGTATAACGAATTATACGATCATCGCACATACCCAAACACAAAACACAAACAAGTAGGGTGAGCTAACATGCAACAAATCATTTATAAGACATGCATAATTACTTCGATACAAACATCATATAATAATTATGTCAGACACCCTCATACCATCGTACCACAATTCCTATTGAACACTCGTCCCACAATACCCAATAAACACCAAAATACCCAATGGACACTCATTCCATAATACCCAATAAACACGCATTGAACACTCGTCCCACAATACCCAATAAACACCAAAATACCCAATAAACACCAAAATACCCAATAGACACTCATTCCATAATACCCAATAAACACTCATTGAACACTCGTCCCACAATACCCAATAAACACCAAAATACCCAATAAACACCACTATACCCAATAGACACTCATTCCACAATACCCAATAGGCACTTATCCCAACGATATTCAATAGGCACTTATCCCAACGATATTCCATAGGCACTTATCCCAACGATATGTTGATGAGCGATACAACGGAAGGTTTTTCACTTGTGATGTCATTCTTAGTCCCCTCACTATGTCCAAAACCGGCACATAGACCAGGACATTCTGCCCTCCATACCATTCATAATGTTAGTCCCCTCACTATGTCCTAAACCGGCACATAGACCAGGACATTCTGCCCTCCATACCATTCACAAGGTTAGTCCCCTCACTATGTCCTAAACTGGCACATAGACCAGGACCTCCTGCCCCTCTCACCACATAATTCATCATTCTCTACTTGAGACTGATTGATTATTAGAGTATCAGGATAACCTCCAACTTCATGACCCTCAACATCAACATATACGCACATACCATGTCATTACAGAATCTCTCCACGAAACTCATACAATGCTCACATTCCTTAACTCATATTATACCATTACGAAATCTACCCATAATCCTCATACACATACCATGACATTACAGAATCTCTCCGCGAGACTCATACCATACTCACATTCCTCGACTCATATTATACCTTTACGACATTTCCCCATAATACTCATACATGTTCAGATGCATAAATTCAAATCAAATAAACTTCAATCATTTCAGAAATCATACAAACTGAATATATTCCAACAAGATATATTACATGATAATTTAACAGTACATAATCTGTACACAAGATTTAAGTTAAAAACTTGTCGAGGAGACTTCCAGGAAATAGAGGTGCGTCACAATGGACAACTTAAGTACCAAGTCTTTCCTTAGCCAAAGTGTTCCTCAACTAGTTTTTAACAAATTTCTTATTAACAGATTCAAAACAACAGCATATAATATTTACACCGAATATCAATATAGATAAACATACAGTAAGCATTAACAATATTCATACATAATTTCAAGACATGAATAGTAATAAAACAGTACTAAATCATAATATAAAAGCTTAGAAAGATTAGCTCCCCTACCTCTATTCCAGATTCCTCTTGATCTGAATTTATTTCCCCGAAACCCTTCAGAACCTCTACTCTTCTTGCAACTAAAAATTTCTCCCTAGCTCTTTCTTCTCTATTTCTCAAGCTCTCACTTGATTCCTCTTTTCTTGGTGCAAAATGCCCTTCCCTCCCATGGCTATTTATAGTAAAAAAAATTTACTATTCATTAATATTTTAATATTATTTATTATTTTAATATTATTTAAAAATAATATTTCAATCATTTTCTCACCAAATCTGATCCTAATTTCTACCTACTACTTTCTTCCATGCTAAGGAATCTTAATGCTGAAAATTTATTTTTACTATTTATTTTTTACTATTTACTATTCACTTTTTACTATTTACTATTCAATTTTTACTATTCACTATTCATTTTTTACTATTCGATTTTCTTAAAAAAAAAATACTAAACAAGTTATCAAAAATTTTAACCTCTCATTCTAAAATTACTATAATTTTATATTCAAAATATATATTTTTCTATCCATTAAAATTATTATTACTAATAAAATGCTAAAATTTACTATTATAAATTTTTTTTTCATGGGTCTTACACTATTAATATTTTCAAAAGATTTTAGAACAAAAATTATTTCTTTAGACGTAATTTGCTTTTAAAAAAATGGAAATTGTATCGTGAATCACACACAAGATACAGTGAACAGGAACTTAAACCTTCAGAAAATCTATCTTAAATTTAACATCTAAAAAATTGGTCGGAAACTTAACTGAAACATCTGACAAGGTCCTATTGAGAATTGAAAACTTAAAATTAAAGGTTCGTATAGTATAACAAACTAAATTTATTTTAAAAT
This sequence comes from Vigna angularis, assembly GCF_016808095.1. Taxonomy (NCBI): domain Eukaryota; kingdom Viridiplantae; phylum Streptophyta; class Magnoliopsida; order Fabales; family Fabaceae; genus Vigna; species Vigna angularis. Next base: position 26,686,793 of record NC_068974.1, on the reverse strand, counting down.
TATAGGGAATAAAAAATAAAATAAAAATTGATAAGAGTTAAATATATTTTTATTAATATTAAATATAAAATTGAAATTTACTTTTATCTCAAAATTTGATATATTAAACTTAAAAATAAATTATTTTTTTTTATCTAATAACATTAATTTTTTAGATTTTTTGAACGGTATTTAAATCCGATATTAAATTAAAAAGACTTTGTACATTCATTTATAAACAAATTTAAATTTCCCATCTTATAACTAAAAAGACACTCATCACTCTTAATAATATAATGTAACAGCTGGTGAGTTATGGGCATGATCGGATTTTGGAGTATGAAGCAGACACATGCACCAAAAACGTGAAATGCAGCATGACTGTGAAGACTTCTCGTGTTCTCGCACGGTTAACACGTCTCTTTGATCCATTCTCAAATCCAACATGGGACCCATCGCTGTCCCTTACTGTGCTTCTGTGTGTTACTTGTAGCAGTGTTTCGTCATGCAAATTCAGAGAAAAAACATTAACAAACGACCACTCCGAACACAACATATTTCTATCTTCGACAGAATGTTCGTGTTTTTTCTTTTCTTCCTCTTCCTTCTCTCTCCTCCGCGATTCTCTCTCTCTCTAACCCAAGACGGCCTTTTCCTCCTCGAGGCGCGCAGCCGCCTCTCCGACCCCCAGAACTCACTCTCCTCCTGGAACCCCGCCGCCTCCACCCCCTGCCAGTGGAGGGGCGTCACCTGCAACAATCATTCCGCCGCCGTCATCGCCATCGATCTCTCTTACTCCTTCCTCTCCGGCCCCTTCCCCGCCGCCCTCTGCCGCCTCCCCTCCCTCTCTTCCCTCAACCTCTCTTACAACCTCATCAACTCCACCCTCTCCGCCGTCTCTCTCTGCCGCTCCCTCCTCCATCTCGACCTCTCCCAAAACGCCCTTGTGGGTCCCATCGACTCCCTCGCCGCACTCACCTCTCTCCGCTACCTCGACCTCTCCGGCAACAACCTCTCCGGAGAAATTCCCGAGACCCTCGCTGCCCTACCCCACCTCGAAACACTCAACCTCGTTAGCAATCTTCTCACAGGTACCATCACCGCTTCACTCGGGAACCTTACTTCGCTGAAACGCCTTCAACTTGCTTACAACTTGTTCAAGCCGGGTCCCATGCCGAGTGAACTCGGGAAACTCGGAAACCTTGAAACGCTTTTTCTCGCTCTGTGCAACCTTCAAGGTCCCATTCCAGACACCTTCAGCAATCTCGTTAACTTGACAAGCCTCGACTTGTCTCAGAACAGCATCACCGGTAACATTCCGCAATGGTTCACGCGTTTAACGCGTGTGACCCAAATTGAGCTTTACCAAAACTCGCTCTCTGGGGAGCTACCCAGAGGAATGTCGAAGATGACGAGTTTGAAACTATTTGACGCGTCGAGGAACGAGTTGACTGGGACGATTCCGACCGAGTTGTGTGAGTTGCCACTCCAGTCACTGAATTTATTTGAGAACAAACTCGAAGGGTTTTTGCCGGGGGCCATTGCGCGTTCCCCGAACCTCTCTGAACTCAAACTTTTCAGTAACAGACTTATTGGAACATTGCCGAGTGATTTGGGCAGTAACTCACCGTTGAACCATATTGACGTTTCGCATAACCGGTTTTACGGTGAAATTCCGGCGAACATTTGCCGGCGGGGCCAGCTTGAGCAGCTAATCTTGATGTACAATTCGTTTTCGGGTGAAATTCCCGAGAGTCTCGGGAAATGCAAGAGTTTAATGAGGGTTCGGTTAAGAAACAATAATCTCTCGGGAAATGTTCCTGAAGGGGTTTGGAGTTTGCCCCGTTTGCATTTGCTTGAGCTTTTGGAAAATCACTTTTCTGGGTACATTTCTAAGGCGATTTCTGGTTCTTCCAGCTTGTCAAATTTGTTGCTTTCAAATAACCGGTTTTCTGGGTCGATTCCTGAGGAAATTGGGTTATTGGACAATCTTGTGGAGTTTGCTGCTAGTAATAATAATCTCTCGGGTCAGATTCCAGGGAGTATGGTGAAGTTGAAGCAGTTAGTTAATCTCGACCTTAGTTCTAATAATCTTTCTGGTGATCTTAATTTTGGTGGAATTGGTTACTTGAGTAAGGTCACTGACCTTAATCTGTCACATAATAGGTTGGATGGAAATGTTCCAAGTGAATTAGGAAGCTTTCCTGTGCTTAATTATCTTGATCTTTCTTGGAACAGTTTCTCTGGGGAGATCCCATTGCAGTTGCAAAATTTGAGACTATCTGAGCTGAATTTGTCTTACAACCAGCTTTCTGGGGATATTCCTCCTCTTTATGCCAATGCCAAGTACAAAACGAGTTTTATAGGGAATCCTGGTCTCTGTAGTCATCTCCCTGGGCTTTGTAATTGTTATGGTAGGAATAAGAACTGGAGGCACACATGGATTTTATGGTCCATTTTTGTGCTTGCTGGAGTTGTGTTCATTATTGGGGTGGCTTGGTTTTACTTCAGGTACAGGAAGGTGAAGAAAATGAAGAAAGGGTTATGCACTTCGAGTTGGAAGTCGTTTCACAAGCTGCAGTTTAGTGGGTTAGAGGTTGCTAAGTTGCTGAATGAGGCCAACGTGATAGGAAAGGGAGCATCCGGGAAGGTGTACAAGGTGGTGCTCAGCAACGGTGAGGTGGTGGCAGTGAAAAAAATGAGTGTAGGAGCCCCAAAGAAAGTGGATGAAAATGGTGGTTCCAGAAAAGATGAATTTGATGCTGAAGTAGAAGCACTGGGGAGGATCAGACACAAGAATATTGTGAGGTTGTGGTGTTGCTGCAACAGTGGGAACGACAAGCTTTTGGTTTTTGAATACATGCCAAATGGGAGCTTGGGTGATTTGTTACAGGGTAGCAAGAAGAGCTTGTTGGATTGGCCTAAAAGGTGTAAAATTGCTGTTGATGCTGCTGAGGGGCTTTCTTATTTGCATCATGATTGTGTCCCACCGATTGTCCACAGGGATGTGAAATCTAACAATATATTGGTTGATGAGGATTTTGCTGCAAAAGTTGCAGATTTTGGTGTTGCCAAAATGGTGACAAAAGCCGGCCAAGGGACAGAATCAATGTCTGTTATTGCAGGATCATACGGCTACATTGCACCAGGTTTGTGAAGTTTAGTTCAGAAACACATTTTAAAAAATATGCACTTTCTACTTGAATAATACTTCGTTTTGCATCTGAATGTAGTAATATTAACCATTATCAGTTAAGAGCTTTAAAGCTAGCCATAAATGTTACAATTTGTCTTCCTGTGAATTTAGTTGAACATGTGGTTACTTCATTGATGTGCAGAATACGCATACACTCTGAGGGTGAGTGAGAAGTGTGACATATACAGTTTTGGAGTGGTGATTTTGGAGTTGATAACTGGGAGACCCCCCATTGATCCAGAGTATGGTGAAAATGGTTTGGTGAAATGGGTTTCCTCTGCATTGGAACATGAAGGAGTGGATCATGTAGTTGATCCTACGCTGGACTACAGATTCAGGGAAGAAATAAGCAAGGTGTTGAGTGTAGGTCTGCAGTGCACCAGCTCCAACCCAATAACTCGCCCCACAATGAGAAAAGTGGTTAAAATGCTTCGTGAGGTTACAGCAGTGCCCAAACGCACAAGTGTAAACGATGGAAATGAATGACCCTTCTTACACTGTAGTTTGAACAATGTATTGCGAAAAAGGTGAAATATTGATGACATTAACGGCTCAGTTTCATCTTTTATATTACAGGGATGAAAAACTGAAGCTCGTGCTAGTCTAGGGTCGCTTTTTCTTATGCTTATGTTAGTTGTATCATACAGCCCATTCTAAGAAATCCTTCATGGAGCAAATACTGCATAACTAGTAAAAAACTGAATGATGAAAGTTGTATATCTTAATTTTGTCTATGTATGTTTAAAAAAAACAATTATAACTCACTTTAATAATATAACAATTTATATCAATATTTCGAGTTAAAAGAAATACAAAAATATATACCTAAAATATTAATATTTTGATGTCTAGATGTGTTTCTTTTTCATAAATATCAAAATATTACCTTTTCTTTATGTATATATATGGTTTGAAGATTATTTTTTTTATTTACAAATTTTAAAGTAAATGATGAAGTGACATAAGAAAAAATAATATCAAAAATGTAAAAATTTTATGTGTCAAAATATCACACAATTACACATTAAAATATTTTAAATATTTCTTTTGTAATTTATTATATGACTCATATACATTTAATTCCATGAGGTTTACTCCATTTTATTATATTTCTAGTTTGGCAAGTATCAACTTTCATAATATTATTTTTCATTCTACATTAATACGAATACTCAATACGTATAAAACATGTTTTCCATTTTTTCTTTAACAATTTCACAAAATTATCATTCAAGACTTCATTGCAATTCAACTTCTAAATAGTTACCCATTTACACACAACATGCAAACAATAAAGTACTAAAAATCCTTAATTCAAATTCAATTTAAGTTCCTCTTTAAGTTTCCATTTTTCCCAAACTATAATTATAAATTAAAAGAGATTAAATAATTAACTTCTCTTCTTTAATATTATTTTTCTCTTACACACATTCGTTGTTCATTCTAAACACACAAAAGTCTAATAAACGATTAAAGCACAATTTCATGGCCAAGAGCTAATAGAGATCCATCTAGAAGGTAGGAAAACTACAACAGCCAAAAGAAACCTACATGCAAAGAAGAAAACAGATTGTTTGAATGAAAAAAAGAAAAAAAAATGAACTTACTCAACATGAAATTGATCTTCCTAAATGTTCCTTAGCTACTTAATTCATTGTGATGCAATTTGATTTTGAACATGATGATAAATTGTAAATGAAATTTAAGAGAGAAAGAAAAGGTGGGAAGACTATGGGCACATGGAAAAGAATCAAGGAACACAAGAAGAGAAAGAAAAAATATCCACATGGGCCATATTTCGGGTTTAAAATTATTTCCAACAATAAGAATTTTCGTCCTAAAAAATTGACTTACCAAAAAATGAATAGATATAATTATTTTAACATCTTCTCAACTTCTTACGTGAAATCACTAGATGCCAGAATACATACTTGTTAATGATGTGACTTTTGGAAAAACATGTTCATCAAAAGGATTGTAAAGGTTTTCTTCTTTAATTTAAATGAGATTTCTACATGGATAAGGGTATTTTCAACCGGTTTTAATTCATTATAACTCTCTCATTAGTGGATTGTATTAACTCTAGTCCAATCTCCCTATATGCCTTATTAAAATAATAATAATAACTCTAGTACAATACTTTGTTGTTATTCTTCTGGGAATTGTTGGTCATTCGCTACACTAGGTTCTCCTAGGTTGCAACTTGAAATTGTATTTTTTAGTCGCCTTCTTCTTTGTAGCCACCTCACAGATTAGGGTCTTTTCTTGTTTTTCAACTATAGCAAGTCTAGGCTAGTATAGAAACAAATTTGATTACGTTCTTCATCATATTGTTATAGTTTTAAGGATGGTTATCCAATATCCATAGGAATTATGGCAACAGTGTCATATACTAGGCTGAAGGGTGTCTCTTTGGTTGAGGATTGGGGGTACAGCTGCATGCCTATAGTACTTCTAACAAGTCTTTTGGCCACCTACCCTTAGCCGAGCCCAATCTCTTCTTTAAATCCATTAAACTGGTTTTGTGCTTTATGCTGAGGCCGGTATAGAACTTGGGTAGCTCTTTATCTATAAACTGATGTGCATTATCGATAATGATGTTATGTGACATCCTGTATCGACATATTATGTTCTTCTAGGCAAAACGTTGAACCTGTTGAGTTGTGATGGTTTCTTGGGGCTCTACCTCGATGTACTTGTTACAATAGTTAATGCCGACTAGCAAAAATTTGACTTGGCATTTGTTTGGAGCAAAATGATCAAGAATATCCATTCCCTATTTTGCAAAAGGCTACAAGGAGAAGATATGGTGTAGTTCCTCTTGCTTGCTATGTATAAGGTTGTCGTGCTTTTGGCAAGGTATGCACCTTTTAACATAGTCAGTACAATCAACCTTCATAGTCGACCAGAAGTATCCAACTCATAGGATTCGTGTTGTCATGGTTCTCGCCTCATAGTGATACCCACAAATACCCTTGTGTGTTTCAAGAATTATGTACTTAGCCTGCTCTAGAGTAACACATTTCAATAAATGCCGACTATAGCCTCTTATAAATAGATCATCGCCCAATAGCGTATAACAAGCAACTCTTTTGACCTAACCTTTGAGGTAGTGAACATAGGATACCATCCATACTACTTCCCTAATGCTGACTTGTATGCACTCATCCATTTTATCAATGAATGGTGATGATAATATCAAAGTTTTGTATCTCCCATTGTTTTTAGTGCTTGCCAGTTTGGAGAGCACATCAACTTTCATACTCTTCTAGATATATGCTCGAGCTTGACTTCGACAAAGGTGTAGATCATGTTTTTGACAAGATGATAATATTGCAATAAGAATGCATCCTTCACTTGATAGTGTCTTGCCAAGTGACCAACAATAAGCTAAGAATTTGTTCGACATATGATTCTTCTTGGTCCTACTTCTTTGATCAAGATGAGGCTAACTATGCTAGCTTCATATTCAACCTAGTTGTTCAATGTCTTGAAGCCAAAATGAAGTGACTTCTCTATTAGGACATCATTAACATACCTTGTAAAATGTGTTATTTATACTTACTATTTATGAGTTTTTGATTAGGTAAGTCTAGGTCAATTGACTTAAATACTTGTTGATTTCTGAATCATTATAGTTAATCATGAGTTATGGTGATTAAGTATTTTGTATAATGTTGCACTAGTTGAATAGAGATGAGTTCACTACATGTCAACTTAATGGTCCAACATGTATTTATCCAAAGACGAGACCTATACTAGTATGACTGAGAAGTACTAGATCATATACAACATAGAAATCACTCAAAAATTATTATTACTTTATAACAACTATAAAAAAGAAATTAAAGTAGTTATTATTTTAGATAAGAGAAAGTATATATTTTTGTGATAGAGACATAATCAAGTTACCTCTTATTATTATAAAAATGAAAATGACAAGCATCAATTACTAAATAAATTTTAAATTAATAAAATAAAAACATTAAATTCACAGTAATTTTAATTAAGCACATGACTATTAAATGTTTTTAATACGCATAGACTTCTCAAAATAACACCTTTTTTTTAAAAAAAACAAATCAAATGTTCTACAAGTTAAAATCACTATATGCAAAAATCATGTTATATCAACTTGTCCAAAATTTATCATCTAATTTACACATAAGTTAGTTTTAGTCAAGGAAAAACTTTTCCTCGGTTTTCATTTCTATCATTCCCTTTCAAAAGTATTTAATGTGAAACTTTTACAAAGATACTTTTAATTAATTATATATAGATTTGTCAAATTACTTGAGCATGAGTTGGGACCAAAAAGGGCCATAAGACCAAAATAATCCTTTTCTAAATCAATCCACAGAATCAAATATTCATAAAATTCTATGGGTCAAGGGGTAGCTTTGCGTCTTTTTTTTAACATAATGACTATTTTATTTTTAATAATATATTCTTAATAATATATTCTTAATAATATTCAAAAGTTCTCTGTTAATATATTGATTTAACTAATTCTGTAACTTAATCATATTCACTAGTTATATATTTCTAAATTAAATTATGCAATTATATTAACATATAGTTTTTTGCTTTTTTAATTTTATAAAATTGTGTGTATGTTTATTCAATTTTGATATACCTATTAGCACTATTTTATAACAAAAATAACTTATTTTGATTTTTTTATGGATGATTCTTTTGAAAAAGAATTATTTCTTTTCAAAATTGAAAGACACTTATTATATTTTAGATGTCAAAACTAAAAATAAGTTAAAAGCTTATTTATACATAATAATTTTTAGTTTATATAGAAAATTTTATAAAAAATTATATTTTTACGAATACCTAAATATAAGTAGTTTCTAGACTTATAAAAAATGACTTATTTTGAGTATTTTTTTTTTTTAGATTACCTTAATTTTAAGCTTAAACAAACTCAACATTTATTATATTTTCAACTTTTCAAAATAATGAAATTATGTATTTAAAATATTATTACAATTAAAAAATTATTTTAAATAGCTTTTATAAAATCAATATTTATATATTCTTTAGAAATAATAATTTTTCATAATTAGAAGTACATATAAATTAACTTCTATTTTTAAATTCTTTTATAAAATAATCATTATACTTATTTCTATCAAAACTATCTCTTTCTTATTAGATAATAAAAAACTACATTTGTGTAATAAAATTCTTAAACTATAATTTTTTCTGGATATTTACATTGTACAAAGATGTTTGAAGTGAAGAAAAAAAAATATTAATAAGATATAATGAAAAAACTCGAATAATTAAAAATATATTAAAAATAAATTAATTTAGTTTTTTGGACAGCTTTATTCAAAAGAACATATACGTGATTTGTCATTGAGTTTTTGGCAGCAAGTTGGTGACTTGTTTGGTACAAATGTATATGAATAATGGTTGTGTAGTTAAATTATTTGGCCGTCTATCAGTGCATAATGTCTTTTGTCAACTTCTCAAAAGTGTGTACCTCTATGTCCCTTATTCTCCCTCTACTTGTCATAAATAACTACTAATTACTTAGATTATTGATTTCTTTTAAATAAATTATATTTATAATATTTTATTCATATGCATTTATCAAATTTGTATACACACACTCTTTGGGAAAATCTTACACAAATTACGATGACTTTTAAAATATGAAGTGAATCTTCACAACATTGGAAGACAAGAGTCCAAATGGGGGGAAATTCTTAATGGATATGGAAAGTGATTATGTCAAGACCTTTGTCTTTCCTACATGGTCAACTCTTCTTATGGCTTATATAATTATGGTTATGAATTCGGGTAGAAACTTTTAAGATTTTTAAAAATATTAGATGTATTAAATTTGAATTCTTTTATTTTATTTTTAAGTATTTGTTTAAAAACAAATTATCTCTAATTACAATCTAATTAGTCTAATTACAATCTAATAATTAGTCTAATTACAATCTAATTATCTCTAAATTTAATTTCAAACTTGATCAATTTCTACTAAACAATCGATCGTATTATTGCAATTGCAATTGGTATGTACCTGTTGAAGTGTAATAAAAACAGAAAAAACAGTTATTCTCATGTATATAAAACTCTGTAAATTCAGTTTCATACTGTTAATACACAAGTTGAGGTTATTCAGAATTACCTGGGAGTCCTAGCAAACTGTTGTTTTTCATCTGGAGCTGTGAGAGTGGTGGTGCACTGCCGTGTGTGGTGGTGATTGTGGAAGAAGGGATTGTGCCCTAGCAGAGAGTCGTGTGACTCTTTCTCTCTGATCCTCATCTCTCATTTTCTTTCTCTTACTAAAACGTGCGTATTACGTTTTAAGAAAAGATAATATCTGGAGGGGGGTTTTACGTTTTTACCCTTATTCTAATATGGTATCAAGAGCATAGGTTCGTGTTGTTGCTTTCCTGGTGAGTGATCTGGAATTGAGTGTATCCAGAGGAGAAGAAAGAAGGTTTCTTTGAGTGGTTAAAGATCAAAGAAGTTTCAAGAACTCAGCAAGAAATGATGGCATGATTAGGGGGAATACAAGGGCCACTACCAGTGTTTGATGGGAAGCAGTTTGAAGACTGGCGCATTAAAATGCAAGCCATTTTTGGCTTCCAGGATGTTTCAGAGGTGATAGAAGATGGGTTGCCTGAGGTGAGTGACAGGGCCACTGAAGAAGAGAAAAAGAGTTATAAGTGGCAAGTAAAACTGGATAGCAAGGCAAGGTTTCTGCTATACCAGTGTGTCAGCCCAATGATCTTCAACAAGATCTCCAAGGCTGCTACTGCTAAGGAGGTATGGGACATCTTAGTTAAGACTTATGGTGATGGAGACAGAAACACAAAAGTGAAACTGCAAGCACTGAGAAGACAATTTGAAATTCTAGTCATGGAGGAGAATGAAACTGTGGCTGAGTACTTTGATAAAGTATAAGAATTAGTGAATAAGATGAGGGCTTGCAAGGATGGAATATCTGATGAGTATATAGTTGACAAGATCCCGAGAACATTATCATCCAGATTTGATAATGTTGTGGTTGCTATAGAGGAAACCAGAAGGAAGGAAACCATGGAGATAGAGGAGTTGTTGAACTCATTGGAGGCTCATGAATTTCGTATTAATGAGCGCAGACAATGCCAGGAGCAGGCCCTGTAGGCCAGATCTCAGTGGAAAGGCAAGAAGGTGTTCAAGAAAGGAGGTAAAGGTAACAAGAAGGGCAAAGACTCACTGGACCAGCAAGGAGAAGAGTCCAGTGAGTCAAGCAAAGTGAAAAATCAGAAGAGTTGTGAATGGAAATTTGATAAAAAGAAGGCCAAGTGCTATAATTGTCAGAAACCTGACCATTATGCCAAGGATTGCTGGAGTGGTGAAGGTGCTAAAAACAAACCAAAGAAGAGGGCTAATTTGGCTCAAGAGGAGGAATCTGACTCAGAACCAGTGATGTTGATGGCTAAAACTGAGGAAGACTCATCAGAAAAAGATGTGTGGTACCTAGATTCTGGGTGCTCTACCCATATGACAGGTAGAAAAGATTGGTTTGTGGGAATTAAGGATGCTGCACAAGGAAAAATCAGGTTTGCTGATGACAGAAGCTTGATGGCAGAGGGCACAGGCAGAGTGGTTCTAAGGGATGCAGAAGGAAAGGAAGTCACAATTGAAGAGGTACTGTATGTACCAGGATTGAAATCAAACCTGCTAAGCTTGGGGCAGCTACTGTAGAAAGGTTATGTGATGAAAATGGAGGACAACAGCCTCAGAATTTTTAATCAACAGAAGATAATGATTGTGCAAGCTCAGCTGTCACACAATCGGACGTTCAGGGTTGTGATGAGTGCAGTAAAACACCAGTGCTTCACTGCCTCAGAGAGTAAGGAGGAATGGTTATGGCACTTGCGGTTTGGACATTTGAATTTTAGAGATCTGTCTCTGTTAGGACAGAAAAGAATGGTGAATGGACTGCCTAAGGTTGAGATTCCTGACACAGTGTGCAGTGAGTGTGTGCAGTGTAAGCAAACAAGGGGCAATTTCCAAAAGAATCTACCCCAGAGATCTACAGAAAGACTAGGAGTAGTCTATTCTGATGTGTATGGGCCAATACAGGTTGAAACACCAGGAGGTAGTAGGTACTTTCTATTGTTTATTGATGACTACACCAGGAAGTGTTGGGTGTACTTAATCAAGAGGAAAGGGGAGGTACTGCAGGTGTTTCAGAAATTTAAAAGGATGGTGGAGAAGCAATGTGAGCAGAAGATTAAAGTCTTGAGAACAGATGGAGGTGGAGAATACATTTCCACTGAATTCAAGACTTTCTTTGAGCATGAAGGGATTGTGCATGAGGTTACTCCACCATATACACCACAACATAATGGTGCAGCTGAAAGGAAGAACAAGACTCTACTGAACATGGTGAGATGTATGCTAAAAAGTAAGGGGTTGCCTAATTTTTTATGGGGAGAGGCTGTTGTGACAACCACTTATATACTGAATTTGTCTCCAACAAAGAGACTAGAGGGTCTGACACCTGAAGAGGCGTGGACAGGTGTGAAACCAGATGTTAAACATTTGAGAATCTTTGGATCTATATGCTATAAGCATATACCAGATCAACTAAGGAGGAAGCTGGATGACAAAGGTGTGCCACTGATTCTTGTGGGCTATAACCCTACTGGAGGTTACAAGTTGTATGACCCTATATCAGGGACAGCATGTATCAGCAGGGATGTTGTTGTTGATGAAAGTGGGGCTTGGCAGTGGAAAGCAGCTGAGCAGGAATCTCCAACCATCTCTTTGGAAGATATCACTGCTGCAGTTGAAACAGAAGAGGATAGTGGGAATGACAGACAGAGAAGATCATCCAGAACTCCACAACTGCCAGTACACTTGAGAGACTATGACTTGTCCTATGAAGCTACCCTAACAGCAGATGGACAGTGTGTTCATTATGCTCTAATTGCAGAGGCTGAACTAGTAGAATTTGAAGAAGCAGTTAAAGATGAGAAATGGCATAAAGCCATGGAGGAGGAGATTGACTCCATAGAAAGGAACCAGACCTGGGAGCTGGTGGAATTACCCTCTGGGAAGAAACCCATAGCATTAAAGTGGGTTTACAAGTCAAAAATAAATCCACAAGGCATTGTTGTGAGGTATAAGGCAAGGCTGGTGGCTAAGGGATTCTTACAGAAGGCTGGAGTTGATTATGGTGAGGTCTTTGCTCCTGTGGCAAGGGTGGAAACTATCAGGTTAGTGGTATCTTTGGCCACTAAATTTTGCTGGTCTTTGCACTAGCTTGATGTGAAGTCAGCCTTCCTAAATGGAAGACTGGAGGAGGAGGTTTATGTAGTGCAGCCATAGGGTTTTGAAGTCAAAGGACAGCTGGACAAAGTGTATAGGCTGAGGAAAGCTCTCTATGGGCTTAAGCAGGCTCCAAGAGCCTGGAACCAGCGTATTGATGGTTTCATGGGCAGTCTTGGGTTTGAAAAGTGTGTTTCAGAACACGGTGTGTATGTGCAAAGCTGTCAGCACAAAGGCAGAACAGAGAAGTTGATTGTGTGTCTCTATGTAGATGACTTGTTAGTCACTGGAAGCTGTGAAGAATTAATTTCAGCTTTCAAAACTGAAATGCAAAATGAGTTTGAAATGAGTGATCTTGGAAGACTCAGTTACTTTCTTGGCATTGAGTTTACCAAGATGGAAGGTGGAACAATGATGCACCAATCAAGGTATGCTTTAGATCTGCTGGAAAAATATGAGATGAGTGACTGTAATGCTGCAAGTACCCCTGCAGAAGTAGGATTGAGACTGGAAAAGGAGCCAGAAGAGGAAGCTGTTGATCCAACAGCTTACAGGAGGATGGTTGGAAGTCTTAGGTATCTCTGCAACACCAGACCAGATTTGAGCTATAGTGTTGGAGTGATAAGCAGATACATGGAGTGTCCTAGAGTATCACACTTGATTGCTGTCAAACGGATACTGAGATATTTGAAGGGTACACACTCATATGGGATTCTGTTAAGAAAAGGAGAGGCTGGAGAAGAAGTACAAATTACTTCTTACTCAGATGCAGACTGGTGTGGAGACAAGACTGACAGAAAAAGCACTGCAGGGTACATTTTCTTCATGGAAGGGTCTCCTATTTCTTGGAGCTCTAGAAAGGAACCAGTAGTTGCTTTGTCATCATGTGAGGCAGAGTACATAGCTGCCTGTGAAGCTACGTGTCAAGCAACCTGGCTGAGATCATTGATAGAAGGACTGAAAATTGAGCTGTCTGAGAAGAGGGTGAGACTAATGGTTGACAACAAATCAGCCATAAATCTTGCTAAACATCCTACATCACACGGTAGGAGTAAACACATTGAGACCAGATTCCACTATATCAGGGAACAGGTCAGCAATGAGAGACTAGAGATTGTAGACTGCAGATCCGAAGATCAACTTGCAGATATACTGACTAAAGCCCTTAAAGGCGAACACTTTCTGAAACTCAGAAAGCAAATCGGGATGGTGCAAGCTGAGACTTTGAAAAATTAGGGTTTCCTTCACGGAGAAGGAGATCGGACAAGGAGGTGTTTTTCCCCGGTTTTAATCGGTGAAAAACATGTGCATGCTTGAAGAAAGGTGGTTTTACCGATGTTAATCGGTAGAAGTTGCTGAAAATCAAGGAGGAGAAGATTTTCACTGATTCAATCGGTGAAAAAGAGGGATTTCAACATTTAATCGTTGTTTTTTCAAAGTTTTTCTTAGGAGGAGTGTTGAAGTGTAATAAAAACAGAAAAAACAGTTATTCTCATGTATATAAAACTCTGTAAATTCAGTTTCATACTGTTAATACACAAGTTGAGGTTATTCAGAATTACCTGGGAGTCCTAGCAAACTGTTGTTTTTCATCTGGAGCTGTGAGAGTGGTGGTGCACTGCCGTGTGTGGTGGTGATTGTGGAAGAAAGGATTGTGCCCTAGCAGAGAGTCGTGTGACTCTTTCTCTCTGATCCTCATCTCTCATTTTCTTTCTCTTACTAAAACGTGCGTATTACGTTTTAAGAAAAGATAATATCTGGAGGAGGTTTTACGTTTTTACCCTTATTCTAATAGTACCGATTGATACATAGATTACAAATAATTTTAAATAACTCACTTAAAAGTTATTTTTAGTACATTAAATAATAAGGTTTGAAAAAGAGTATATATTACATCATATATAATAGATATGAATCATAATAAATGTTAGTATTATTTATTGTTGAAATAAAGTAATAATATTTTTAAAAGTAAAAAAATTGTATAGTTTCAAAGTTTATATATAATTTAAACTAATATTTATTATATATGCTGAAATTATTTGCATCCGATAAGACAATGTCCTGGACACCAATTTAATAAAATTGCAATAATCAAGCAAACAAAGTATGTGCATTAAAATTTGGTAGTTACCATGTTTTGGGTTTAGGATCTCTTAAGAAAATGACTGGAAAGTTCTACTTTTCTTTTTGAATATTTTAGAATTAATATGACATAAATTAATACACTTAATAGAACTGCTCCCTCTAGATGCCAAAACTTTGCTATTTATATGAAAGAAACACCTAAAATAAAATTATCTTAGAAAACATATTCTACTAACAGCTGATGACGTAGAATATGAGATTTTATATGAATTGTTAAGAGTAACGGTTATGCTATACCCCTTTGTAAATGGGATCTACCTAATAATTTGTGTAGAATGATAACCTGTGTTGTAAAGGAAAACGCTTTTGTTGTAATAGTGTTCTTTTCAAAGAATGTCCATTATTTACAAAATGGTATTTTAGGGTTTCTTCACTTAAATAAATTTGGAGGAGAGTGGTGGAATGAATTTGAGAAAATTTGAAAATAATTTTTTTTATTGTTTATTCGAGTGAAGTTGGAAGTAAATTTTTTTAATCTGTCACATCAATCAAATCCTACACTAATTCTCACAAATGTTACTTCCAAATTCACTCAAATAAACAATAAAAAAATTTATCTTCAAATTCTCTCAAATTCACTCAATCACTCTCTTCCAAATCCATTCAAGTGAATAAAGGGTTAAGGAATTTTCTAGGTGTAATAAAGTTTGGAAATCCCCTCTTCACAACTTGTTCTGGCAGTTTTTCTATTGGAACCCCTTGATCACTACTTCCATCCCTATATCAATAACCAAAAGACTAAAATACTCTTCTTGCTGTATTACTATTGTCACTGTTACTATCAGTATCGCTTTTGCCAGTATTGTTATTGCTACAGCTGCCACCAACCTACATATATGTTATCCATAGTTGTTGCATTGTGAGAGGAGGAAGAAGAAGAGAATCTTATTTTGGAAAACTTATTGCATCTAATTTCAGAATACATCACTTTTATTTTGAAAAGTTTGTTCTTAGAAACTCTTTTCAAAAAGTTCTTTCCACAGAAGACATCATATGTTTCGGAAAATTTGTTCTAGAAATTTTGTTAAAGAAAACTTATTAAAAATGCATTTTATGTATTCTAGAATCTATTTCTGAAAATCCTATTTCAGAAATTGTGTTTTGAAAATTCTAAAAAACTTGTTTCAAAAGATTTTTAGAACAGATAATTCAGAAATTATCTTTACAAAAGGTAAAATGGTTATTTTAAATTCATGTAGGCGAAGTTAGAAATTCAGGAGGTGCAGAAAGGAAAAGCCCGATCTCATATTTGCCTATATCGGGCTTTTAATTTTTTGACCGATTTCTGTTTAGGTTGCATTTTAACCGCCCATCGTGTAAACGGACATATATTTTTATATTGGATAAATAAAATTGAGTAAATTAAAAAATTTAACCACATGGCTACCACTGTTGAACTAAGATGTATTCACACCATCTGCACAAACTGTTTCAATTGTTAATTACTCTTCCTAAACAATTAAACAGCTCATATTCAATTAATCCAATAAATTAAACAATTTGATATGAATTTTAAAATAATAAATTTAGGTTATAATAGATTGGTCAGGTTAGATCAATCCATTCGACCGATGCTCATCCCTAATCTAAGGTATTGAGGTAGATGGAATAGTAAAGCATGGAACACACTTGGAGATGTGGGGTGATCTAAGAAGGTTAAAACAAATGAGAGATATCCTGCTACGTATAAAAGAGTAACCTATACATGGGGACTATGGAAGGAATAATTTGCAAATGCTTCAACTATATTCAAACCTGTTATGATTAAACATCAGTATAACTAGTTACAATTCTGACTTAACATTAGCATAGAAGGGTAGCTTGTGCATTGATTAAGGATAATATGTTTCATTAAAATTAAGGATTTGTCGGATTTAACCTCAAAGAGTATCCAAAGTATGAGATTTTTGAAAAGCACAGTTAGTAATACAAAATGAAAGCTCTTGACATGATCATGCTAAGCTTTGCAAAACTAACAATATAGAACTGGATAAAAGTGAAAAAAAAAATCAGTGTGATGCTAGAGTGTTAAACATATGATTGAAAATTAAGAGATATTATACAATAAAACTAACAACACACTGGGTGCAATTAAGGACTTTTGTATAGTTCTTGAGAGTTTCGAGGCTTGATCAACTTCTTGATTAAAGAAGTCTATCATTTATCTTAATGGGTTTAAAGTTGGAACATTGCTTAACGAAATTAAAAAAAACAAACCATTGTTTTCCAAGATAATTAAAATCCTTGTTCCCTAGGTGCTCCGTTGGGTGAATGAAAAAGTGATTAAAAATATAAATCGCATTTAATTTAATGTTACTTAAGAATTGAAATAAAGAACAATTTAATTCACTTTATTTCTTTAAAGTAAATAATACATATGTTAAGGGATTTGAGATCAAAACAAAAAAATAAGCTTTAAAGTTAAAACACAACCTTCTAAAATAATAGAAAAAAATTTAAAATGAAATAAGCTCATTTGTCAAATGTGCCTAATTTGGCGAATCGAAAGTTTTTTAAACTACTCAAATTAATAAATTAGAGATTAGCTTATAAGATTCTCCAATATACTTTAATTGATAATTATAAACTATAAATTATTAATTATACTTTTTTAATAATTAGCCATATTAAAAAATGGTTAGACTGTTTTAAATATTAAAACCTTATAGCTTATTTAATTAATAAGTGATCTTAAAAGTCATCTCTATTTACTAAATAAACTTTCCTCTTCCAAGTATGTATACATTTCATATACGTTTATCTAATACTAAAGTCACCCCATTTAATTTGGTTTACATACATACAGTTCAATTTTCAATATCCATGGTGCCATCAATGTACTAAACTATATAATTAAAATATGAAGTTCTGAATAATTACTAGAAGATATGAAGAAAATATGTACAATGAATTTCTATTCAAATTAAAAAAATAAGTGAAAAAAACAACAACCTAGTACTCCACCTTTCTCGTGTAATTTATGACTAGAAAGGCATAATATTATAGCTATTAATAAGATGAACTAGAATATCAGCTTATCATGTGCACTCGCACGGCAAAATCTGCCCTATTCAAAACACTTATCATTGCAAGGAAAATTACATTCCAACCAATTCAGTGGAAAACTTTTTTTTCAAAACAAACAATATGCACGTCTGTAGTGGTTGGACGTACGGATTTATATACATAGCATAGACAAGATTTAAGAAAATTAAATACTCATCTATATATATATTCATATAAGCATGTTTCATATTAACTTATTTAAACAAAATTTTAATTTTAATTAGACTATTTTAAATATAAAATCAACAAGCAAAAGAATATATCTAATTAATTTCATGGCAAGGAGACCTAATGAGGAGTCATAATTGTTTTCTCCTATGTATAGAAATGCATGAAATGGATGGATCGGAACTCCACAACTGCCAGCACATAAACAAACGTAGGGACAGTACTTCCAATCTTAGGGAAACTCATTAATTTTTGCAAAAACCTGTCTTGTTCATCTGTACAAATCATATGCAGAATGAACTTGAGAAGTAAAGTTCTTATTGGTTAAAGAAATGTTGAAAAATGTTGTAGACAATTTTCCAGTATTATAATTATACTCTCTTGACACAAGATCACGTTTGCTTTGGCCATATGGCAAAAGATAATGTATCCCTACAACCATTGTTGACATTGAGAGCTATAAGACTGTCTAGGTCACCGTAGAACATGAAAGAGAGAGATAAGGGTTTCTTAGTATGCATGAGAAGTCTACGTGAAGAAATGGAGTTATGGTTGGCTGAAAATGTTTCACTTCTATTTTATTTTTTTTTTATTTTTTTTCCGGTATTTATATATTTTTTAACTTTATCTACACTCCAGGGTGACATTGGACCTAAATTCTTTGTGCTTATACATTAGGTTGCCCTAATCCCACTCAACTCTCTATCCATATTATAATTGTTTCTTTTCCAAATATAAACCTGATTTGTTTAAGAAACTCGTAAGAGCTAGCTTTAGTCAGAGTAAAAGGGACAAAAACACTTGCAAAAACAAAAGGGGAGGAAAAACCTACATTTATTCTTGTACAAGTTTTCACATACACCATGTACAAAGAAGAACCAAACTTGAGATCAAAGCAATCCTATTTTTTTATTCTTATATGTTTCCTGTGCAACCAACCCTCTTTCTGATTGTTAATCTCATTCTCTATTTAGATTTTTGGGCATCTCTTTCTCACTTTGTCGTTAAGTGCAAGCACAGAGGTTGGGGAAACCACTGCAATATTATTCACGACTCATGCAAAAGTGAGGGAGAATTTAATTCCTTCCCACCACTCCTTCATAGTGGCATGAGGCTGCAAGCTTTAGGAGAGACAAGTTTTCCTTTTTCTCCCTTTTTTTTAATTATTACTACTTTCAATCCCTCTCTTAACTAAAACGTTTCACACACTCTCTCCCTCTCTCTCCTTTAGTTTCTGTTCCTTTTTGTTTTATAGCAACAGAAGAGAGCGAAACCAAAGAACAAAAAGAGGGTGTCCATAAATGGAATGAGTGACGAAAACAAGAGAAAAGCAAGAAAATGACTCAGTGCAGTGACCCTAACATCATAGTGGAGGGACGAAAGGATAGCTTAATTAGAACTTGTCCTACATGTGGTCATCATATCAAATGCCAAGAACAGGTTCTTCTTCTTTTTACTACTGTAAAAAACTATCAACCCTTTTGTTAATAAAATGTTATCTTTATATATCATTACCCTTTTGGTTAGTTTTTATCTAGTTTGATTCATTTCTCGGTTTTTTTGGTGGCATATTTCGATTTGGTATAGGGAGGTGGAATTCATGACTTACCAGGACTTCCTGCTGGTGTGAAGTTTGATCCTACAGATCAAGAGATTCTTGAACATTTGGAAGCGAAGGTTCGATCTGATATTCATAAGCTTCATCCTCTCATTGATGAGTTTATTCCCACTCTTGAAGGCGAGAATGGAATCTGCTATACTCACCCAGAGAAATTGCCAGGTCAAATAAAATATCTAAATATATACATCCTGTTTGATTCTTTCCAATTTCTGATGAGTCTAATTAATCTTTCAAATTTTACATTTTATTTGGATAAAATTCTCTCTATATATGTCAAAGAGAAGAGTTATATCATTAATAGACTCTCAGTAAAATCTGTCTTTGCATTATTATTAAAGCCTCACTGTTATGCAATTTATATTGACTTTGCAACACATATATATCAGTTTTGTTGAAAAGCAACAATTTTGTGGCAGATGACCATTTACATTATCAATTTTAAGTTGAAATTATTTATATTATCTTATATATATCTGGACCAGTGGCGAAAGTAGAACCACAGATATCAACGTGTCTTTTTTCTTTTTCAGGGGTGACAATATAATACTTTTTTATGCATAAACTTTAAGGAATTGAAAACTTTGAGGATGATATTACCCTTCAACTAACATAGCTATATTACGCAGCACCTTCTTATTTCCTTTCCCTTATCTTAACTATGCACGTTGTACAGTTCTTCTGTCAGATGATATTAATTATAGTCTCATTGAAGAAAAGTCAAATTTTTAGTTCCACATGAAAAACCAATATCAAATCTTTATCAGTAAAGTGTTTACATATATCATCATTGTGAAAGAAAACATGCTCGTGAGAAACAAAAGAGAAACACATGATTTTTGTTTTTCATCTAAAAGATGAATTTGTAACAGACATTATAGTTTTGTGCAGGAGTTAGCAAAGATGGTCTGATCCGGCATTTCTTTCACAGGCCTTCAAAGGCATACACCACAGGAACAAGGAAGAGGAGAAAGGTGCATTCAGATGAAGATGGCAGTGAGACACGTTGGCACAAAACAGGTAAAACAAGGCCAGTCTACAACAGTGCCAAGTTGAAAGGGTACAAGAAAATCCTTGTACTTTACACAAACTATGGAAAACAAAGAAAGCCAGAGAAGACAAACTGGGTGATGCACCAATACCACCTTGGCAGTGATGAAGAGGAAAAAGAAGGGGAGTTAGTGGTGTCTAAAGTTTTCTACCAAACACAGCCTAGACAGTGCAGTTCCCTCATGAAAGACTCATCAGTTCCTGAGAAAAACATGAAGGGTCAAAGTGTGCATGAGGTGATCAATAGCAGAAACAAAAACAACGGCTTTGTTGAGTATTACCATTCAAATTTCATCTCATTTGATCAAAGTGCTCAACACAGACCAACCACTGCTCAAGTAATTTCCCATTTTCCTGTTCATGAAGGTGCTTCTTTCAACATTCCTTGAACGAAGCAATGAACAGTTATTATAAGGTGAAACTATATTAAATATATATACATTGAATTCATAATGCTGAGGCATTTCAATTATATATTATGAAAAAAATGAAATAAGTTAATTAACCTGCTGTAGTTAGGAGGGGGAAAGGTGGGAAGAATAAGGAGAGAAATTGCTTCATTGAAAACTAATGCATAGATACTCATATTATGCAGAAAGAGAATGGGAAGTAAAGAAGAAGATTTAGGTGTAACACTTTTTTATTTTCTCTTTTCTTCCCTCTCTGTATGTATTTTTTAGGCTACTTAGCTTCTACATATCATGCTTTGTACAGTAGATTGAACGGCATCATGCCCTTTCTTGTGTACTTCACCTCTTCAACTACAGAATCTGTTTCTATGCCTTTTTCCATCAAACTTTTAATTGATTGAAAACTTAATCATATTTATTGTCTTAAGATTTAATTCAGGATATATATATATATATATATATATATATATATATATAATTTATTCTTAAAAAATATTTTAAACTTAAAAGTAATTCTACTTATTACCATTTTTATAATAAAATATTATCTTTTATAATTTTGATATTAAGTAATAACATTAATTATTTATATATTATTGCTTATACTTCATATTTTTAAAGGAATTGATTAAAAATACCTTTCATGAATAAATATTTTTTTGAAATAAATATCAAACATACGCATTTTGAATGAACAGAAAAGTACGTAACCTTTTATTAAATTATTTGTGTTAAAAATATTTTCAATCATAAGTTATCGCTTCCTCCTAAATTTTCAATCATAAATTATACTTTTAGTACAAATTTATTTAAACGTTGACGTGTAGAAATAAAACAATAGCAGGATACTTGAGTAAGTATAGGATTTAAAGGATAAGTAAAAAAAATGTAAGTATTTAAGAATATTATTTAATACTGTTAATTTAATTATGTTAAATGGAATATTCACATATAAATTTAATGTTGTTATAATTTTGGTTAAAAAAAAACAATGTTAAGTTGTAAATAGTTTTTGCTGGTGGCAGAAACAAAGAAAAATTACAACAGACTATAAATTATATTTTGATGTGTTTAACAACACAATTATTAATCTGAGTTCAAACTATTATTGCATGACATTGAAGACTGAAGAAGGTGCTTGATATCCATAGGTTAAGTAAAAGCTGGATTAGAACCATTGTATGACTCTGTGGGATGGAATTCAGTAAACTATCATTATATGAATTATTGACTTGAATTTATGATAAATAAACTATCATTATATGAAATTTGTTATCATCTACGCCAAAGTTACTTAGAGATTATCTATGAAATATATATGACTTTAATTCTCATATTTTATTATTTAATCCTTCTATATAACAGAACATTCTTTATTACGGTATTTTAAAGGATAAAATATAAAATCATGATACTCAAAAAGATTAAAAAAAGTTATGATATTCATTGAAATTAAATGAAAAAAATATAATTTTTAACTAAAATTAATTCTAAAAAAATCAATTTTCTAAAAGCTAAAAGTTTAACTTTAATCAAAACTTGTAGAACTACAATGGTTTAAAAATATTATTCGTGTTTCTGGGCTTGGCCTAGGCCTGTAAATCCCTAAAGTATTCCTTCTATTTACAGCCCCTTATGTCCGCGTCACTCACATGGAACATTAGTTTATAACACTGTCTTAATTACGCGATAGTATCTTATTATATTTCATTAATTTTGTCACATTAGTATTTTTTAAGGTTTTCTTGTAATGTTTACTTTTATATAGGAATTTAATGATGAATAATTTAATAACTTTTATTTATAATTCAATTTTTAAAACTTAAAAAATTAATTTAGTTATTACATTTAAATATAATTAAATGAAGAGATTGAAGTACTTAATAGATTACTGGGTTGAAAAGATTTTGTTAAGATTTAAATTAATATATTACTTTTAAGAATTGGGATTTAAAGTTAACAGATTAGAAAGCTCTAATAATGTCTTGACACTAGTAAAAATATATTTTTTATAATGATTTTTTACATTGGTTCAAATCCATCAATATAAAAAGTGGTCCGATGATAATTTTGTAAATATAAAAAAATTCTTTTACACCGGTTATTGGATATCTTATAATTAAGTTGTAATTCAATTGTTTTTTAGCGTGTTCAAAAACAACTTAACTAAATTGTTAATAATTGAATTAAACTATAAAAGTAATTTATCTAAACTGAATAAACTTAAACGAGTTTTCCTTGTATTTAAGTTCTTTTGGACTACAACAACTGATTTTGAAAAATAAAATTAACGATAGACTAATAACATATATAATAATATTAATTATTTTTCACAAAAATAAGATAAAACAGCTTATACACATTGTGATTATTAAGACTTTTATATTATAGAAGTGCTTACACGTTGAGTTTCGAGAAATAGCTAGAATATTGGGAGTTTAAAAAAAAATCATATCTTAGTAGAATTTATAGTCTCTACATAATAAATAATGTAGAATGAAGAGACAGTTAGAAATTTTTTTCTAGAAGTATTTAACTTCTGTATTTATTACTAATTAATCAAGAAAGAGAAAAGAAGAAGAAAACGGAAGAAAAAAAAATACTCCACACATATACTTTTAGATATAGGGAGGTGTAAGTCATACATGAAAAAATTTTAACTATAAGAAAATTAATTATTATTGATAAAAATATATTGACAGATTTGTATTCATTGAAAATTTATTATTATTGTTGAATTTATTGTCAGATATTATTGTTTAATTTATTGATGGATATTTCTATCGATAATTTGTATGAGAAATGATCTACCAAATATTTGTCAGTAAAGTTTTATGATCATTATCAACAAATAAATTCATAGCAAGTTACTTAATAACACAACTTAAACATTTTAGATTCTCTCTTCCCTATTTCAAAGTTATTCTCATTGCACATTCATGTATGTTGAGTCAAATACAAAATAGAGTTCACTGCTATTATACTTTAAATGTCATGCATATCGTGTTATCAAGATGATTTACATTTGATTTATTGTTACAAATGAAGATTCGGTGGAGACTAGAGTTAAAGCTCAAATTCAAAAAAAAAAAAAATACACAACGCATCTCATAGGTTATTTGAGATGTTTAAAGATACTAGGATTTTATGATAATGAATTTATTGAATTCAGAAGCATATATGGAACTCATTACTAGCACATTGAAATTCTCCCGATTATCACAAATGTGCTTCAACTCAAAGGAATAGAGCTTCATAAAAGGTTGTGACTTTGCACACAAGTGGTTCCATACACTAGTGCAAAAAAAACCTTTAATGTCACTTTTTAGACGTCTGATCCTCGAATATCCAATGTAAAAAATGACCGGTTGCATTTTTCGTAAATAAAACAACTATTTAGACGTCGGTTATGTAAGGGCCCGATGTCTAAATACTCATATACGTCGGCTCCCCCGAATAGACGCCAAAACTAAACGAAAAAGTTAAAAAAAAATAATTTTTTATTCTATTTATATGTCTGTTATGGAGGGAACCGACTTCTGAAGCACTTTAGACGACTGTTAGTTGGGGGGACCGACGTCTAAACCCTAAACCCAGAAATTTAAAAAGTCACTTTTTGACTCCATTTAGATGTCTGATCCCGCCACTCCGACTTCTAAAGCACTTTAGACGTGTGTTAGTTGGGGGAACCGACGTCTAAACCCTAAATCAAAAAATTTAAAAAGTCACTTTTTGACTCCGTTTAGACGTCTGATCCCGCCACTCCGACTTCTGAAGCACTTTAGACGTCTGTTAATTGGGGGAACCGACGTCTAAACCCTAAACCCAGAAATTTAAAAAGTCACTTTTTGACTCCATTTAGACGTCTGATCCCGCCACTCCAACTTCTGAAGCACTTTAGAAGTTTGTTAGTTGGGGGGACCGACGTCTAAACCCTAAACCCAGAAATTTAAAAAGTCACTTTTTGACTCTGTTTAGACGTCTGATCCCGCTACTCCGACTTCTGAAGCACTTTAGACGTTTGTTAATTGGGAGAACCGACGTCTAAACCCTAAATCCAAAAATTTAAAAAGTCACTTTTTTACTCTGTTTAGACGTCTGATCCCGCCACTACGACTTCTGAAGCACTTTAGACGTCTGTTAATTGGGGGAACCGACGTCTAAATTTTGGCATTAAAACACCGTGAACGTGAGACAGCCGTTACGCGCACTCATTGTTCATCATCTTCGTCGCGTTTTCTCTCTACGGGTTACGCTTTTCAGGTTCATTTTCTCACTTTTGCACCATTTTAAATTAATTTTACTCCGATTACATCACTCTTTGATGCATTATCTTTCATTTGAACCGATTAAAATCCATTTTCGTTGGGTTTTGGTGCAGTTATGGCGGCGGCGGTTTCTTGCGTTTTGTACTCCTCCAATTCCCTCTACTACGTTTTTAAAACCATCCAATAAAAAAAATGTACAATACATTCTCTTCAACTAAAATATAAAGTTGTAAACTCGAATCACCATGAGTCAGGAGCAACCTCAGAGACATCTAACCTGTATGGATCGGACGTCTATATAGACGTCGGACCTATATAGTTCCGACGTCTATAGAGACGTCAGACCTATATAGGTCCGACGTCTATAGAGACGTCTGACCTAAAGGGTCCGACGTCTCATTAACGTCACCCATATAGACGTCGAACAGAGATCAGACGTTAAAAGCCCAAAATAACAGACGTCTAAAGTCCTTTTTGCACTAGTGATAACCACTGATGAGTATGTCATTCGTATGTATAAACCTTGATTCCTTTTGTTATTATATTATGATATAACTTATGTCTTTTAAAAGTTATGTATATATATGACCGCATATTCTATTATAGGCACAAGAGCTGGGATGGCTTTGCACATTGATGAGGTATTTCAACACACTCATCTTTGGAAGGGATTTGGTCAATTTGTTAATGAAAGATCTCGGAGGACACATGTAAGAAAAGACCTTATGATATTATTTCCTTTAAACTTTAAACTTTTACTATTATTTAACTAATTCTTTAACAAAAGGAATTTTCAAGTAGACTTTTATAGGTAAGATTTGAGCAAAGGTCATGTTCTAATGCATTAGAAGAGCATAATGATGATGGTATACAAGATGAAATCATTAGGACACAATGCGGGATTAACGTTATCAGTGGAAAGAATAAAGGATGACTACATGGGACTTGATAAGATGTTGCAAACTACATTATTGCAAGAGGTACCCTCAGGCACCAACCATCTTCTTTCAACAGTGCTAAGGCCATTATCCAACTCATACAATGTCTAGAAGCATAATATCAGGCTTATGATGATATAAGCTGCAAGTTTGACACATTGCAAAATTTAGTCATGAGATTTTTGCCTTCAGAAGAACACAATTGTCCTTAATAGCCTTAGTCCAGCCTAACACCATCCCAGTAATAGCCACTCCAGCCCATTCCACCCTAGTCCAAGAATAAGAAGACCCTCAAGAAGAACAAAATAATTTTGATGATTATGTTGATTATTAGGACTTCCTTTTAAATTATTACATATTTTTTATTATATGTGGATACATGATACATTATTTATATACACATTTTAAAAACTCGTTGTTTGTTTGGATTGTCTTACTTAAGAAACATATTGTAATGTTTGTCTAGTATTATAATTAATATCTGTTTGGATTGCCTGGATTGTCTGGTTAAATTGTTTGATTTTGTAATATTTGCAGGTTTGAGTGAAGAGAATACATTCCAACTCACTGAAAAATGACATATTATTTATCCACATAAATTATCAACAGATACTAATCGTCGATAATGTCCCGTAACTGAGTCATGTCATTATTGTCGAATATATCTATTGGTAATTACTGAGAGTTATATCCGTTAGTAATTACTAAAGGATATATTCGTTAGTAATTATCGAGGGATATATTCGTGGATAATTATCGAGGAATATATCCGTTGGTAATTACCAAATATCAATATTTGTCAATATATGTTACCGACAATACTCTTACATATGGATTTTTTTCCATCAGTAATATATCAAAAAAGAATAATTTTTGACAATTTTTTTGCAATTTTCAATGAATATTGACGATCGATAAATTCAATTTTTTTTGTAGTGTTTGTTTAATATAAGAAAAAAAATCCTATACAAAATTTTCTCAACTCAAGTATAAACATGGTCCTTTTTGAAAAATATTAAAGTTAAATCAAATCAGTATCTAAATAAAACACATATATCAGTTAATAGACATAGCTCCAATAGAGAGTTTCTAAAAAACATTGTATATTAGCAAAAAAAAAAACACTCTCTATTAAACAATTTGGTTTAGTGTGTAAAACAATAGTCATTATTTCTCCACTTTTAAAGACAGTTGTAAATGAACCGATGCTAAAAAGTTTGTCAAAATAACAAAAATGTCACTACGTTTCATTTGGCGACATTTGTTTATTACTCGCTGTTATTTAACGTTCTGGAACATATTCATGTACATGAAGTAACAATCCCTATCCACTACAATGAACTTGTCATAGTATGATCAATGTAAACCAAGCAAATCAAACAATGCAGAAAAATGTCACAATTCAAACAATACAATGGAAGATCATAAATAAAATCCATATCATTAAAAACATAATAATAATGTCATTCATTAGAAAAACAAAATAAGTCTTAAAGTAAATGTTTGTAAAACTAATAATTGACATATCTGAATCATTTTTTTTTTCTTCATGCTGCTGAGGATGTTGTTGGGGAGGTGGTTGTTGTTGGGGGAGATGGCTACGCTAGGGTGAGCTGGATTGGAGAGTATTGTTATTGGATGATGATGGGATAGACTGAGTCTGTCCTTTTTAAGGCAACAACCTCATGACCAGATTTTCCAGATTCTCAAATCGTTGTCTCAAGTCATCATAAGTTTGGGCATGAGCTTGTAGTTGTTGTTTGAGCTAGACAACGGTCTTGTCAGAACTACTGGATGTAAATGGTTAGTGCTTCAATATACCTTTTCCAATAATGTAATTGGTAGTAAGTTGTCTCATCCCATATAATCATCCTTTCTTTTTTTCCACCGACGACATCCTCCAAACACTATGTCTTGATGATGTCATCGTCATCAGGATTTTCTTCTAATACATCATCAAAACATGATCCCACCTCTAATCTGACCTATGAGAGTTTAGTTGACAATTCTTCTTGTTAAATAATATCCAAATTGTTAGAACAAAACGAGGAAGTTTAAAAGGAATAAAAATAGGACAATTTTGTAATTTGTAAAATAGTTCGCTTACATGTGTCCTTCGAGACCACTCATCAACTAATAGGCCAGATTCCTTTCGAATATGAATTTGTTGAAACATCTCATCAACATGGATATCCCGTCCCAACTTTGTTGCTTATAAAATTATAGAAGTTATATATATACATAAATTTAAAGTACATAACTTATATCATAATTCATAGGAACTGAATGAAGATTTGTACCATACGAATGACATGCTCATGAGTGGTATTTGAACCACCTGTATGTAAAACACACCCTTTTTTGAAACCCTATTTCTTTAGGGAGTAACACATTTGTTACAATAATATGGCAAATTCCAATGTGCCAACAATGAGTTCCATATGTGCTCCCCTACCCAATAAGTGCGTTCTCCTGTAATGTGTGCATCTCTAAACATTTCTAATAGCCTGTGAGATATTTTGCTATTGATTTTTTTTTTTAATTTGAGCTTCATGCTCAGATCTCCACTACACCTTCATCTATAACAATTGATCATGTTAAAATGGACTTAATATACATCAATAGAAAATGAGAATTTGTTTGATAAGGTTTTACCTTAAATCGCTGCCATAATGGTTCATTGTCTTCCAATGGTTTTGCTTCTCATGATGGCCATAGGTGAAGAAACTATTGCTTAATAGACCTTGTAGTGGCTTGAGAAGAAATTCTAGAAGGAAGAAACCTAAATATATATACATAAAAGTTAACAAATTTAAGGAAAAGTAAAACAAGTCATGTAATACAAATTAGTGAGAAAGATGAGCTGGTATCGTCCTCGACCATAAGGTTGAATGATCGATTGATCATGGAGAGGAAGGTCAACTCCATCAGC
Source organism: Vigna angularis (assembly GCF_016808095.1). NCBI lineage: Eukaryota > Viridiplantae > Streptophyta > Magnoliopsida > Fabales > Fabaceae > Vigna > Vigna angularis. The sequence continues at coordinate 26,657,723 of NC_068974.1, read as the reverse complement.
AACTTGACTAGGATCATTAGATGGCTAGTGTGTATTTGGAGACGAAACTGAGGATGAGGTGGGTATAGAAGGAGTAGGATCCATAACAGGGTCTAGTGTGACCACTAAATCAAGGTGTGCCGCTTGTGATAACCCAACATCAGGTGGAGTTAGGGCATTTGAGGCTGATTGTGTTTGAGGAACCCTTAAAATGTAACGGGGCTGCTTCCTTGAATTTTTTATAGCCTTTCCTTTTCAACATTCGATGGACCTTCTCTTGACATTACTGTAATGTAAGAGTGTAAAAATAAATGGAAAACGATTGCAGAGGATTAAGTAACAAATACATTTTAAAATAAAGTATAAACATTTATTGCTATTTACGACATGATTGTATGTTAATTTTTAGTTTAGGGTTACAACTTTGTAATTTCTATGGACTACATGTTTGTATTTCAATTTTTAGTTATGGCAAAACACAAACGATGTTTTAATCCAATCATCGCCATCGTCCTCATCATCATCATTGTCATCGTTGTTGGAATCATCACTATGATCATCATAATCATCATCGTCGTCGTCGTCTTCTTCATCGTCTTCATCTTCTTATTTTTTGTCTTCTTCTTTTCATCATCTTGATCATATTCATTTTCTTGTATTTGTCCTTCTAATTCTTTAGGATCACCATCAAAGTTGTGCAATGCAGGTATACATTTAACTTGAATAATTTCGTTGGCATGTGACATTTCATCAACTTGGTAGGGGATATCCTCTTCGACATCATTTGGCTCAATGTGACCCCTAGGCTTAATTTGTATTGCAACACACCAATCATGTTTGTCGATATTGCGAAATGCTAGATATGTGACATAATAAACTTGTCTAACATTATGAGCTAGAACGAATAGATCAAATGGATGATATCTTAAAATCATTTATATTTCGACAATGTTATACCTAAGATCCACTATTGTACCACTTCTAGAAGGATGAAACCATATTCATAATAAAAAATAATTACTCTCTTTGGAGAAGTATAAATGTTGTACTCTAGCTCATACATTTTATGAATAATCCCTTAGAAATCGTCATAACCACCCTCTGTATGATCCTTCACATACACACCACAATTAGTTATCTTCTTTTCTTTGGACCATGCATCAGTGTGGAACTTGTACCAATTAACAAAGTACGTGTTCCATTCTTTGACGCATCTCATGGCCAACTTGAAAAATCTTTTAACTCTTGAATTGTGGGACTTAATGGCTGGTTATGAACCTACAAATACTTCAAACCCCATCAACAGATTAAGTGTGCACCACATCAACAAATTTTAACGTCGTTTGTGAAAACTTAATGGACAGGGCTTAATTGGCTCAATTTTACTAATATATGGACCCCATTGAGACAGTTGAAAAAATGAGGACCCACTTGAGATTTCCCAACAAATATGAGGACGATCTGACAGTTTAAACCTAAAAAATGCATATACATACTTGATATCTGAACCAATGAGGAAACTCTGAATGTATTCGAGCAGAAACACTTCCTTTTGGGACTTGTTTAGCCATAGGGAATGAGTTGTTAAACAGATAATGAGTATAAAGATTTAAAGATTAGTAAGCACAGATAGGGTTCAGAACATACTCAAGGTACGATTTCACTTCAGTGCAATTGATTAACATATGCACATGAGCAAGTTGAATTCAACATCAGTTAACCAATAATGAACATTTTACCCGCGTGACAACCAATTTGTCGAAACAGTGGTAAACTTGAATGACATGTTTCAGTTTGTCATTGCTTTTCATTCCTAACATTGTTGGGCAACAACATAAAGTTCTTGAAATAATGTGAACAAAAGTACGTTGTCTCAAGATTCAAGTAAGCTGCATTGATTGATCT